>NW_015506395.1:158856-180604 GCF_001515645.1 Sinocyclocheilus grahami
ATATATATTGAAATATTACTCAATAATTAAATAATTAATAACCCAACCCTAATAATTAAATTATTATTTTTTTGTCTACATAGTCTTTCTTGATAGGCCTGTGGCCAACCATGCATTTTAGCAAAAGCAAGGCCTGATTTTACATTTTACTGCACTGTTCTGGTTTAAAAAGCTAAAGCCCTGAAACAGTGAGTCAATGTAGCCCACATTAAGAAGCTCAAAGACAGTAGGCATGTTTGCAGATGGTAGTTTGAACTTGCCTCAGCCTGGGGCCCACGAGAGTTGTGTTGGCCATGGATAAGAGATGGAAGGAGTTCAGTGGAGAGATACCGGTGAACTGTGAGACCCTGACTGACAGGAAATGACACCTGACTCAGATGTATAGTGGCTCGCTGACTCCATTGACCACTGTAAATGCTAACTTGATCCTATACTTCCTTAAGGCTAGAGATATCCTCACGGACAAGGATAATGAGCTATACATTCAGATATATAGCGAGAAAATAGGTTTTATACATTTTGCATCCCATCAATATTTCTCCATTCACATAGACAAAATCATTTAAAATTGAATATGCACTCTGGACATAAATATGACAAAACAGACAAAACATATCATAAATTTAGTTATGTGAGAGCAATATATGGCAAAAGTGACACGTGTAGCAAAACGTTGCATTGAGGATGCTATCAGTCACTCCCTTGCCCTGCTGTTGCCATGGAAACCAGCACATGTATTGTAGACCAGCATTCAATCCATTCTTTTTGCACTAATCCAAGGACAACCACAATGAAAAAAATAATTAACTTGCATTTTTGATGACTTCTGTCTAACAATTTTCTGATGACTCAGTGAAATGAGAATCTGTCAACTTAATTTAAATCCTGCAATCCAGAAGGTGAGCCCCACCCTCTTATTAAAATAAATTTAATATTTAAATTATCCATTATCCTATGAGATAGTTGATGGGTCAGTAGAAATCTCCCCTGATTTCAGTCCGAATATTCACATGAATTATGAATGACACCATCCAGAGCTCTACAGCTGAAAGACCCAATATATCAAAGAATAAAATTAAAATAAAGTAAAATAAAAGTCAAGAGACATATAAAGCTTCAGAAACTACTGCTCTGAAACCATAACTGCCTCAATCTTAACCCAGATACCTCTGAGGCTGGGGTAGTGCTTGAAACAGATGTGACAGCATCATTTTGAACCAAAAGACCATAAGCGATCTCAATATGACAGCTCAGCGCATGAAAGATACCATGAAAATGATCACTCATTCTGGAGTAAGGCAACCAAACAACTTGTTCTCCTTTCAGCTTTCAAGGTGATCTCTGTTCTCAACGACCTCTTTATCTCCGCTCACCCAGTCCAGTCATATTAAAATGGATGCATGCAACCCTTTTAATACTCTCATTTATTATGTGTATGCATAATTCAGATGATTAAAGGAAAGCTGCATCCCTTGTCACCTTAACCACAGCTAAAAACTGGCGGACACGCTAGCACTGCAGAGCCGTACAGGTCCACAGCCCTAAGTGAGAGAACGCACACCTGCCCTTCAAGGCTTTACGAGCTAATAAAACAGCTCAGCTGCCGTCACAGCTAAAGAACAGCACAGGAAAATTGCACCGCAAACGTTCGTCCGGACTGTTATGAGACTGAAAAACCTCTGCTTGTGTTAACTTACCCTTTATGCCTTCGCTTATGGTCCGTTTAATGTTACATCCCTCAAGAGGAAACAAGACAGGCTCCAGAAGCGCAAAGGATCTTCTCTAAAATGCTTGAAAAGAAAGTAAATTCAAGGATGTCACTTTATTCATCATGAAAATAAATATGCCATACATCAGTCCCAGAATGCTTCGATATCTGAGAGCCAGTGTGAGCGATCCTCCTCGGCTGACCGGTAAACACAGATACAACGTCTCCCTGCTGTTCAACAGCCCATCTCATACAAAAGCTCAACCAACCCCTTGTCTTTTCCTTTCTCTCTCTCTCTCTGATGACACAGGCACAGATGTTACTATCGACAATCCACGCCTCTTTTCAACAGCCAGGACTCTCATAGGATACAGGCTGAGTTAGACTCCGCCCACTGCTCTTCTTTCCCCCTCATTCTCTCTCCTTGTGTTCTGCTGCAGCACTGTTTCCAGTTTGTTTAGAGAAGGGCTGTGATATGGAGTCAATATAATGCCACATATATATGCAAAATAATAAAGTTTTGCAAAAGAAAATAAAGTTTTGCAAATGAAAATAAAAGTATTGAGAAAAAATAAATGTTTTTTGCAAACAAAAATAAAGAATTGCAAAAGAACGAAGTATTGCGAGAAAAAAAAAGTTTTGCAAACAAAAATAAAGAATTGCAAAATATAAATGAAACAGCACAAAAGCAATGATTTTGCAATACATTTTTCCATGGCCATATCTACTAATTTATTTGCAACGCTGCTTTTATTTTGTGTTTCAGTCAAATTTGAGCTTGCGATACCGTTTTTCCCTTCTGGCACTGTTTTGACATGGGGGTGGAGTCAAGGGACGGGGGCGTGTACAACAGGCCTGGGCATGCCTCCCTGGAAGTGACATCATCGGCCCGAGACGCAGCTCACTGATCCAGGCAGGACCCATCGTTGAGCAGAGGCATGCGGGTGGATCGTTTCCTTTTATTCTCTAGCATTAAAACATGCATGTTTTCATTTTATTAACTTTATTAACAAATGTATATGTGTATTAGCAGTGTTTGCTCAAGTTAAAGAAGTTGTTAACATGAACATCTGCTGTTTACTTCTCTCAATGTGCACACTTTTATAGCATTAAAATGTGTATCGTTTCATTTGGTTAACTAAATGTGTTTGTTTAAAATCTCTTAACCTGTGGGAGGACGCCAGCGCACAGAAGCGTTCTTTGTTTACATGAGTTCAGAGTTACTGCTAGTTTTAATGTTAAAGAATGCAATTAACTTCATAAACTAACTTACATCATTAAAAAGGTCTACGACTCAAGCTTCATATCGGGCCGATGACGTCACTTCCAGGGAGGCATGCCCAGGCCTGTTGTACACGCCCCCGTCCCTTGACTCCACCTCCATGTCAAACCAGTGCCAGAAGGGAAAAACGGTATCGCAAGCTCAAACTTGACTGAAACGCAAAATAAAAGCAGCGTTGCAAATAAATTAGTAGATATGGCCATGGAAAAATGTATTGCAAAATCATTGCTTTTGTGCAGTTTCATTTATATTTTGCAATTCTTTATTTTTGTTTGCAAAACTTTATTATTTTGCATATATATGTGGCATAATATTGACTCCATACTGTGAGATGGACAACCCAGGTGTACGTGTTCACTGCTATTTGTGTGCGTGTGTTCCCCCATATTTTGGGCTAAATCTGAGCTAAATCAGACAAAGCCTTCTTTTGGAATGTTCATGTATCTATCTATCTATCTATATATATATATATATAATTCTAAAAATGCAGAAAGTTTCTGTTAAGATTGAATTTTATAGCTAGCTGTATATAAAATAATAGAATCTACGGAATGTGTGTGTGTGTCTATATGTTGGGGGCTGCTTAAGAGAGTGAAACAGTCAGTGAATCAATTAATCAATATCTTATGGAGAAAGAGAAAAAAATATAGACTTGTATGCAGGAGAAATGTTTGTCCAATAAAATGCTGGAATGACAATATCCCCCCATCAACACAGGATCGAAACACAGGACCATTGTATGGTGGTCTTGTTATTTCACATTCTCCATCAGACCATATTTCTTTCCTTGCATTTGAGTTTTTACGAACTCCATAGTATCTAGTGTCGTATTTGAATGAACAAATGGTCTTGGCAGCTTAATGGACCCTTTTCACAAGACTGTGATATAACGGCCATCAGCATTGTAAATCCTTTTTTTTTTTTTTTTTTTTTTATTTTTTTTACATTTATAACACTATTCTTTGTATTATATCACCTTTTCATCAAATTACAAAAAAACAGTTAACGCTAATGCGAGGGTGTTTCTAATGCAGCGTCTATGGGAGGGACGGTAAATTTGACATCGTTCTCTCTTCTGACAGCCGTTATCAGTCTCTCAATTTTTTTCCTTTTATTGAAAGTCATGAAGGAGTTTGTCTTTTGCTATTTGAGCAAATGGGAATGCAAAAAATATATTTGTGGTACTCTCCCATTCACTGCTATTCAAGTTAACCCAACTATGACGACTTCCGCTGCTGAGAAACCCGGAAATGTGAAAAGTGTCCATGCTAAAAGCTTCAAGAATTTTCTTCTTCAAGCAGCAGAAAATTTGATTAATGGCTTAAATAGTAAATTGAGGAAAATCTGATGGTAGGGGGTGTAATATCTTTTGTTGTGTTCACCACAGGAGACAGAGTGTGGCAGCTGCGGACATACTAACTGTGGAGAGTAGGGAACAAAACACTGAAGCTACCCTCCCGTGGAGCTTGTGGAAAGCTTGTCTGAAAGTACTCACAACCTCTGTCGACCCTCGGTAATCAACCGATGACAGCCTGAACACAGTGGAGCAAGTGTGGTAGTTGTCAATCAACTGATAATTAAGAGCGTTTGCTCTTCCTGTCTGTCCTAGTACTGTTTATGGTAGTTAAGCATGACATGCACAGGAGTCTCTAAGCTGGAATTTCAGAAAGACATACAGTTGTAGCCTGGAATGTCTAAACAAATACGCATACGGCCAAAGAATATTCCTTACAGATATCCATGGCTTCAGAAGTGTAGACAGTCTACTGTATATGATTGTATTTGGTCCCTCTGGCAAAACTTTTACTCTACTGTTTATTTTCCACTTCATAAGGCTTGGTTAATAACTGACAATGTGTAAGGAATATGCTAAGAGCTTGACTCAGTTCACCTGTTTAATCAACCACACGGTAACATGACAGGCATCTGCTTCCTTCTCAAAAGCTCCACCAGCAGCTGCAAAAACAGACGAGCCCCATTCCCATTGGAATAGCCACGAGAGAGAGAGACTGGAAGAAAGCTTATGGCTATGAAGAGGAGAGGGTGGGCTATTAGGCTGGGAGCTAATAGGGGTCTGAAGCAGGGCAGATATTTTATGTGGAAGCGATATAGACGTTTTGGCCAGTTGATTTCTTAAGATGAAATGATTACGATTGTAAACTAATAACATTTTGGCCAATACAAATATGGAGGGACTCGCCAATGTTACAAAATTCTGATCGGTGCAGATAAGCTGATATTTTCTCTGTCTAAATATATTTTTAAAAAATTGGGGCTGTCAAATCGATTAATCGTGATTAATCGTGTCTGTGTGTACTGTGTATATTTAAGAACAGTGTTGCCAGTAAGTTACTGTAAAAACCCTTTGAAATGTCTAACAGTGCATATAATTAAGTTGTAATTTAAAATAATAAAATAAAATAAATATAAGGTGAAAAACTTTAAATGTTTTTGAAATTTGTCTTGGTAACTAACTGAAATAAGTTTAATTTGAAGTACTTAAAGGGGTCATATGATGCGATTTCAAGTTTTCCTTTCTCTTTGGAGTGTTACAAGCTCTTGGTGCAAAAAGAAGATCTGTAAAGTTGCAAAGACTAAAGTCTCAAATCCAAAGAGATACTCTTTATAAAAGATAAGATTCAGCCACGCCTACCTAAAGCGGCTCGTTCTAACACGCCCCCACATACCTACGTCACTATGTGGAAATATTAGCATAATGCCACCAAATTTGCTCGCAAAGAAAGAAGGCATGGTTTCAGGAACAGCAGTTGTGTTGATGCAGCCATGTCAGCGAGACGCTGTGTTTCAGTGTGAAAGCAAAAGCACTTTATTTGGCCTTCCAGAAGTAGACGCAATTAGGAATCATTGGTTAAGATTTATTTACAACAGAACAGCACAACACAGATGCTAGAATTTGTGCAACGCATTTTATGGACGACATTTTTTTAACCTAGAAGAGTACAAGGCTGGCTGTGCACAAACAAAGGCTATTTCTAAAAAAAAAAAAAAAAGGGTTAATTCCAACTTTGCTATTGGTAAGGGGCGTTACATTTCTGACGCGTGCTTTTGGCCAATCACAATGCACTGGGTCAGCTGGCCAATCAGAGCAGACTGCGCTTGTCAAAGGAGGGGGCTTTGTTGAAAACGACGCGTACAATAATGTACAGTATTTGAAAAATAATGTGTTTTTTGAACATTAAAGCATGTCAACATATTCTGTTACACCAAATACACAAAATAATGATCTTTAAAATAGCATCATATAACCCCTTTAAATTACTAACTAAAATAAAATAAAAATGAAATAAACTTTAGATTTTTTTTTTTAATAATAAAAAAGACAAAAGCACATACTACATAACTAAAAAAAGTACATAAAATGTATTATAAAAATTCTAATAAATGTGAAAAAAATGAAAAAATAAAATAAAAACAATAGAATAAAGAATAGAATAGAATAGAATAGAATAGAAAAATTGTCCGATAACCAATATGGTACCATTACATTGTGCATCCCAACCATAGAAAACCATCTATAAAAAATATTTTATAAATGACTATAAGCTGCCCATTTTAAGCTACTTTAGATTATTAAAGGGGTGCTATTATGCTTTTTCACTTTTTCAACTTTAGTTAGTCTGTAATGTTGCTGTTTGAGCATAAAAAATATCTGCAAAGTTACAAAGCTCAAAGTCCAGTTCAAAAGGAGATATTTTATTTAACAGAAATCACTTTTCAAAAACTACAATGAACGACTCGTTTGGACTACAACGCATATTTTAGACGAATGGGACGAGACCTGGTTGAGCTGCACTAGAGAAGGCAACAAGTGTTATCACTATGTCGGAGACACGCTAGTTTTCACAAGTCAGATGAACTTAGAGTGGTTATTATAATCATCCGGGTTTAAATCGCGCTCAAATTGATTTGATATTGACGCAATATTTACACTGAAGCTAGCAGGCGAGTAAGGGGCATGATGACATTTCCCGACCAGGCGCCGAGTGCTGCCAATCACAGCACACACTGGCCCAGCTAACCAATCACAGCACATTTCATATTTCAGCAGGCGGGCCTTCATTTGATACAGGAACTATTCGAGCCGTACATGCCAGACTGGGGAGAGGGGTGTTGTAATAATGTAAAATATGTGAAAAATAATGTGTTTTTCGAACAACCTAGTATGAGAGCCTGTTCTAGTACACCCCAAAACAAAATCAAGACTTTGTAAAATAGCATAATAGGACCCCTTTAATATCTCTTATTGTGGCTATAAAACGGATTTGTTTTGAAATCTGCTTAAATCAGCAAACCAAAAGAAGGGCAACTTGTACTTGATGTACTTGCAGGTTTGGTCATGCCTCCAAGCTCTATCCGTGTGATGATGATGAGGGCGAGGCCTCTGCCTCGGGGCAGCTCTGGTTGCAGAACCACTTGACAATACATTTTATGTGACCGACATGGTCGACTACACTGTTTTCAATGACCACAAAACACATCATCATCATGATTACCTCAAACAACAACTGGATTATCTTGTACAGACAAGTGATGATGACGTCATTATACCTCTAAAAAATAAAATAAAATTAGCATGTGATTCAGTATAATCTATTCTAAGCCCTAAAACTGAACACATGTCCCAGATTCTATTGCAATTTAAGTTTAAAGAGCTGTGGCCAATTGAATTGACGTATATGTAGTGTACTGGAACATCTTCAGACATTTTTACTAGACGCTTTTGACCGATAGAAAAACTAAAAATAGTAACGTGCACCATAGTCTATTTAGTCTTGCAAAATGGATAATTTAGCTCAGTTCCTACAATGCACAATTCACTGCCAAAATCTGTGGAGTGTTCTGCCAAATCTGCCGCAGAACAAGCTCTGAGACTTGCCGTCAAAGCCAGAACGAGATCTCAATCTCCTCTTTTAGAGACAGACATCTCCTGAACACCCCACACGCCTGCAGCACAATGCCATGTCTGGGCCGCAGCTGTGCAGACACAGAGGACTGATCCGTTTCTCTTTTATGGAGTTGTTTCCGCCTGTAAGCGAGCTGAATTAGAGTTATCTGATGGTGCTGTGCACAAACCATTTTCTGCCCTGTCTGGTAATCCCTTGTGACCTCCAGGAGTAATATACTTCATAAGGTGGTAAAACCATTTAAAAGTGGTTGCGGATAAAGGGCTATTCACCAAATGCAAATATTCATCAGACCAGATTAATACATTTTTTAATTAATCCTTTGAATTAGTTTTTCTTTAATTTTACGTAAAGTTTCAGTTATTTTCCTGCCTGTTTTTGTCATTTTATTAGTTTTTTTATGCCTGTATAGTTTTTATTTATTTTTATTTTAGTTTTAATTATTTTAGTATATCAAGTTAAACTAAATGAAAACCAGAAATGTTTCTTTGGCAACTAGCTGAAATAATATACGCTTAAGTTTTATTAAACATTTTATTTAACGTTTAGTTCATGTTTATTTTATTTCAAGTAACATTTTTTTAAGGACTAAATGAAAATTTAATTCACTCCAGTACAATAGGTGGCGATGATTGATAAATTCACTATGCAGGACAAGCAAGCAAGACTAATAAAATAGACTAATATTACAAATAAAAATAAAAACTTGGTAACTGAAAACTCTTCTACAATAGCAAACTTTTGTGCCATTCATTTGAACTTTAAACATGTGACAGTAATTAAATAACTATTTAATGTCGCAAATATTATTATGAATACATTTCTGGTATATCTAAACTCTAAGAAAAACTGTGCATGCATGTTGCTGTTTCAGCCCACCAATTACACTCATACATAACAGCCACACGGCACATTTAAGATGCGCTATTTCCACAGAAACCACAGATCCAGTTCTCCCTGCTTTGAGATCCCTTTATATCACAAATTAAATGCTCGGAAAAGGGCTCTACCCACCCTCACCAAGCTTCTAATTACCTGTGGAATCATCAGAACGGCCCCTCATGGACTGTTCTTGATCACTCACAGTACTGTAATCTTCTGTCCTCCAGCCCTACATACTACCAGAACTCAGAAAAAAGCATCACTCTCACTCATCAAAACAAGGCAATCATTTTAAATTGAGCTACCACACAGATTTTAGTCGGAGTACACACCATTCTTAATCTGAGAGGAATAACTAGAACTGACAGAAGTACAATCTGTTCAATATGTGGTATTGTTGTGTGTGTCGATCTTTCATCTTTTCAAAAGAGTGTCGCAAGAATGAGTCATTAAACCTAGAAATGAGTCAGAATTTTAGCATTTTGGGTTCTATCATCATTTGTGAAGATTCAAAAGATAATTCAAAAGTCAATGGAAAAACCTTATTGGCTATGACGCTCACTTGGTCAATAAAAGGTTGATCATTTCAAGATGCGGTATTCCTGCAGCACTCTATAATCAAATTCAAGATAGCGGACAAAGAAAGAGAATTAATTGTTAATTTTCATTTAATACTGATAGATTCAAATAGTTCTGTTTTACCAAAATTGTTTATTTTACCCAATATTTTTGTGTGCCATGTGTTTTTTTGCTTATTAACTTAGCAACATGCTAATGCTAATCCTTATTGAAATCAATTATGAGTCAAGTCTCCTGTGTAAAGCATTCCAAATCTGGCACGTATGAGGTTCTATGACGATTAGCCTTAAGCCTTAAGTAGGGTGACCATACGTCCTCTTTTTCCCAGACACTTCCTGGCCAGGATTTCTATATTGCCTAAAATATCCAGCTTTTGCTTTTGTTTTCCTGTTTTCAGACTTGCTGAAGGTAATGATCAAAAAGTAGTTTTTGACCAATAACATGCAGGTATTGTACTTAATTGACCAATCGTGGTGCTTGAGCCTTGGGATCTACAGAGAACGGTCAAAGCAATGCAAATATGTGTACATATTAGGTGTGTTCAACTTGAAGCAGCGTTGAGCAGAACGATCAGTGTTTGACATCAAAGTAGCGTGAGAGCTATAGAGAGCAGATGGCTCCTTATGCTTTCGAATCACTCTTCCGGTACAAGTCGAACACACCTAATATGAATGCGTATTTGCATCGTGTTTACAAGGGACAGGCATTTTTCAATGCGCATTCCAAGGCAATTCTGTTGACCCAAGCTTGTTTGTGCTATCTGGAGAGCAGTTGGCATTATCATCATTACTCTAAATCGCCCATGGGTGCTGTTAAGAAAAAAAACCCACCAGAATCAGTTAAAGTCTAAGTTAAGAACAGTGGTTTAAAAGAGTAAATGATGAACTTTCAAAAGACCTTATACTCAAATGGCGCCAAATTATGGAACTTTGAACTCTTCGCTGCACTGCAGCTGTTGTGAAAGCTGGAATCATGCTTACGCCAGATTACTGGAATCTGAAGGTTAACAACTCTGGTTTAACTTGTTGATCCCAGATGTGTGCTGTTCTTTTTTAACGGTGAAACCTTACCGCAGTAATCTCACGCGCCCTGGTGTTCTCGTGCTGGGAACGGCCTGCTAAAGTCTCATCATGCTACGTTATCCTGTTCTCTAAGAGCCAATAAAAGGCCGTGCTGATGAGGGGATCAGAAGTTTCTCGTTCTGTTATGTGGCATGGCACGATCACATTACAAAAGCCATCCATGTGAAACATCAGCACCAGTGTTCCCCACACTGCCCTGCATTTTTCATAAAGCCTGCAGGATTGCGGTAGGTTTGGATGGATAAAGAGAAACCGTGGCGGGGAGTCCATTAGCACTCGCATTTCCTGTGTCAAACCAGACCCGCATGCTTCTGATTGTGTGTTGTTACGGGTGCGGAGAGAAACAGTGGGGTAAAGAAATTACCACATGACTGTTGGGAGAAAGGAAACTAACCCAGACATATTGGCCACTACTGACTCACAAAGTGTTGCTAAATCCGGTTATCCTCTTACGTGTTTATAACCTGCTCTGCTGCACATGGGTAACTCAAAACACACCAAGTCCACGCCTCTGAATACACACAAATTAGTAGGTAAATGAAACAAAATAACAATTACTAAATTATATATTAACAGGTGTGGTGATAAACCCAGTTAAGGCAAGTAAACAACGCAGATGCAACACCCGCCTGCTGAGTAAGACGATCAACCTTCAGCTAGACATGTTTATGATCAAGAAATGTCATGTGATGTTAGTGAGACAATAGTGGCTTAATCACTTAATCACAGTGCAGCATTCAAACAAAAGCAAAAAAAAAAAAAACGGGTTTGGCACTGAAATTGAAATGAAAATTCTGTCATCATTTGTTCACCCTCATTTTGTTCCAAATCTGTACAAGTTTTTTTCATTCTGTTGAACACACAAGAGGATATTTTGAAGAATGTGGGTACCCAAACAGTTGACGATACCCATTGACTTTCATTGTATGGAGAAAAAAAATGGAAGTCAATGGCTACTGTCAACAGTTTGGTTAACTAAGATGAACTTTGTATAACTCTGCAAAAGCACTCATTTAAATATTTTCAACAATGTATTTTATTTTGGAACTTATTTGTCTTAAAATGAAATAACTTTATTTTAAGACATATTTTACCTTGTCCTTTTTTAGAAATATTTATTTTAAGAAATGTCATTAGATATTTCTGAAAATAAAATAAATTATTTCTAAAATAATATCAAACTAAATTTTAAAAATAAAACAAAATGTAATTTCCTACAATAAAATCTAATTAAATATTTCTAAAATAAAATCAAATTAAAAATTCCTAAAATAAACTAAAATAAAATAAAAACATTTCATATTAGCTTACTTTTAAGGATTTAAAGATTTCATTCAAGGTGGAGCATTACACAAGTCTATTTTTGTACTCCTAGAATAGCAAAACAGCTCATACAAGACCTCCTACTCAACAGGACCTGGGGACTGAACTTGGCTGAAGAGCAAAGCACAGCAGGAGGGAATCTTCCTTTGCCATTTAAACACGCCTGAACAAGATGACATGTTTGTCTGTTTGTGAGAAACAGGGCATTTTGTTGTCTTATAGGTATGCGCCTTAAAACATGAAGCAAAGCAGGTCATGCTGTAACACACATAATCCCTGCCTGCTCACCCTGAACCAGACCAGGCCTGCCGCACAAAGCCAAGTATGCAAGCCAAGGTCTTTAAAAGAGTCTTAGTCAGACCAACATGATGGGGCCAGCAAAAGCGGAGTAATGAAAACTTACTATAACTGATAATAACGGCAGCGTCGCCCATTTTTTATATGGTTTTATACAACAGTTCGTTCTGGTTCTCAAATCTGATTGGTTGAGAACCGTGAGATATTGTACTGGAATCGCTACTGGAACGCCCGTTCACAATTTTGTATCACTCCGCTTGTTCTAGCCGGGTCTATGTTTTTTTTTTATTATTCACTGAGCTAATCGTAGAGTACGTTAGTTAATATATGAAGAAACGACTAGCTTTGCGGTCTCTCTCTCTCTCATTTGGATGCACGTCTTGCTGCATTGTTTCTCTCTTATAACCTCATTATTTCTCACTAATAATGTAACTGAAGCAGCACATGCCCTTGATACGAATTCTAAAAGTGACGTATATTTAACTGCCAACTTGAGCTTTGAATCCGTGGCGGAAGGAAGTAGTTCTGCACAAAAGAGGGTTTTATTAGGCACTCCGTTGTTTCTTGTTTAATTACACACGTTCTGTCGAACTGTTGTATAAACACAACATCACTTGAGTACGAGAGCGATACCGGCTCTACATCAGCAGCTGTGATTGCCTGCGGCCTCGTGCCTTTGGCCTAATCACAGCCATGCTATATAGCGCCGGTATCGCTCTCATACTCGAGTGATATTGCTCATTCACTTAATTAGAGGCAGTACTGTTTGTACAGGGTTCAACCATCTCCACCCTGTTCATTAAGCACACTGTATTAGTACCAGCCCAACTAGACCAAGTGCTGCATGTGCCTCTGGAGAACCTTGTCACAAAGAGTTGTCACAAAAATGTTTTTTCCAACCCTATATTATTTTCTTTATGCCACAAAATATAAATAAGATGTTAGGCAGAATGTCTAAGCTAATCTTTTCCATACAGTAAAAGTAGGTGGTGATTTATACTGCCAGGTTCCACATAGAACAAAAAAGAACTTATTTCTTTTTTGAAAGAAAAACTTTTTTTCAAAGGGGTCATATGATGTTGCTAAAAAGAACATTATTTGGTGTAATGAAATGTGTTTATGCGGTTTAAGGTTCAAAAAACACATTATTTTCCACATACTGTACATTATTGTTTCTTCTCTATGCCCCGCCTTTCTGAAACGTGTCGATTTTTACAAAGCTCATCGGTCTGAAAAGCGAGGTGTGCTGTGATTGGCCAGCTATCCAGTGTGTTGTGATTGGCCGAATACCTCAAGCGTGTGATGGAAATGTTACGCCACTTACCATATTGTGGCGGCGGGCTTGAGTGAGCGGAGGCCGGCGGATTCGACGAAGGAGCGGCCAGCGGGCTTGCGGCAACCACATGTGACGACCCCGGGCTGGACTCCGCTTCGTCCACGGTGAAAGCTGATCCGGCGATTCACAGCGCGAAATTGATGTATTTGCTCAGCAACCAGCACGGATCAGCTCCAGGCATGACGAAGCGGATATCGTCCTCTTTTGGAAGGCCAAACAAAGTAGTTTCGCTTTCACAATGAAACACACAGCGCCTTCACGACATGGCGGCGGCGGCAACAACAATACTACAGCGAGAATAAAAGTTACTCCTCCTTTCTTTGCGTGAACATTTGGGCGGCGTTATGCAAATCTTCCCACATCGTGACATAGGCATGTGGGGGTGTGTTAGAACGAGCCATTTTAGGAGGGCGTGGTTGACTCTTAACTTTTATAAAGAATATCTCTTTGGATTTGAGACTTTAGTCTTTGCAACTTTACAGATCTTCTTTATGCACCAAGAGCTTGTAACACTCCAAAGAGAAAGAAAAAATCGAAATCGCATCATATGACCCCTTTAAGAAAAATTTATGTTTTATGTTATATGTATTTAATATATATATATAATCTTGTTTTATTTTATTGTCTATTTTAATTAATGTTTTACATTTTAATTTTATAAATTTTTTTAGCTTATTGCACTGCTTCTTTATTGCGTTTATAGAAAACAGATGCTTAGACATAAGATTTTCTGTTGTGATTCAAGGAAGAGAGGAAATACAAATGAAATGGGGGTGAACAAATTATCACTATTTAAATTTGATTTAATTTCATAATTACGAAACTGATTTAATTTCCTCATTACGATGTCAGTCTAACAAATACAAAATATGTTTGTACAACACCATGTCTTAAACAGGCACAGTCTGCCACACTGAAAGTAAAATCTCATGTGATGCAATCAGAGTCAGTCAGGATATATTTAATGTTTGACATACAGTCAGTTATGTGGAGCAGGATTTGGGACCAATGAGATTCCACTGTGGGCGGGGCTACCCAGTGTGATGCTGCAGAAATACAGTATGAGCCTAGTGATAAACAAAATGCCCTGCAGCTCATTGTGACTGATTTAAACAAAACCTCTAAACTGCATGGAAAAAAACAGAATTCATTATATTATTGATGTAGTCCATCGCATCTGGACACAGTGTTAGCAATGCCTTTCCTCTTCTCTGATGAGAGCAGTGCTGTTTGGAGACTGAGGAAAATAGCTCATCACTTGTCATTGGGCAGAAAGCAAGAGGTTGCTCCCCAAAGTCCTAAACACACAAGTGGATCACAAGATTTAACTTATGTTCATTCAATTAGAAAAGGACTAAACCAAATTGTGGAAGGAAGTGGATTGAATAAAAGCAGGATTTGACAAAAATATTAAACAGATATTTGGAAAACATGCAAACACGTTGGAGACTTTTTAATGGACAAGCATGCCAAAGACATTGTCCTTCAAAGTCCTAATTCTCAACAACTTGCATTGCAGATGCATGGAGTGAAAACTCAGAAAATGGCCTTATTTTGAAGAACTAGAACAGCCTGTGCTGACACTCCAGGGGACATCAGCAATGAGTTCCACCAGCACAGATTCTGGGTCAGAATCAACCCAGTTCTGCATCTGTATTAGAAGGTAGGAGAAGGACACAGAACTTTTGCATACACCAGAACCTGGAGACATTCAGTGAAGGTGAAACACCATAACTGCATTTACCACAACACATTTTATACATGCTATGCAACAAACATGCAATCATGAGAGACAAGATGGCTACTGATAGTCCTTATGTTTTTACTTTAAAAAGGAATTCATTAAAATGCCTTTTTTATTATCATTCATTTTTAACTTTCACTTGGTTTCTCCACAACTACTATTCAAATCATAGTTACACTATAATTCACAATTTCAATCTTAGACCAGGAAACTTGTAAAACAGCGTCTTGACATTTTCTGACCTAAATTTCAATATAGGAACTGATTAAGGGTCTGAATACATTTGCTAGTCACTGTATCAAGATCAGACCTATCCAGGCTTCACAAGGGGACTTTAGAAAGTTTGAGAGAGTATCCTATTCAACAAGGAAAGGACTAGTTGAAGAATTAATAAAAATGTAGCAATTTTTTGAATACTGTATAACTTTCTTACTTTTGTGACACACAAAAGAAGAAAATTATAGCAGAATGTTCATTTCAGTTCATTTCAGTTCATTTCATACAGTGAAAGTGAATGGTGACAATGGCCATCCAGGGTTTCTGTTAATAAAAACTAAAATTATTATTTATATTATAATTCAAATATAGCTGAAACAAAACAAATATTCAATAAATATTCAACAGGGATGCACGATATATCGACTGATACGGATAAATGTTCATTTTTACTGTTATCGCTATCGACCCGATAAGAAAATTTGGCTGATAGCTATATTAAAGTAGATAAATAATGCATTATTTCCTTCGTCATTCTGATGCGCTTAATACGCACTGCACAGTTTTAATTGCTTGAAATATGACTGGAATCACTTCGAAAAGGAAAATATAGTTAAGTACAACATGTGCAGGGCAAGTCTGTCATATAGGCTACATAAAATTATAATGAGAACATGTACTGTAAAATAATGTGAAATCTTTGTGCTCCCGTGTTTTAGTGTGTTGTTACGGGAATTTTTAGAAACTGAGATTTATACATCACCTGAAAGCTAAATGGATAAGCTTTCCACTGATATATGGTTTCTTAGGATAGGACAATATTTGGCCGAGATACAACTATTTGAAAATCTGGAATGTGAGGGTGCAAAAAAATCTAAATATTGAGAAAATCGCCTTTTGGTGCAAAAAAAAAAAATCGCCTTTAAAGTTGTCCAAATGAAGTTCTTAGCAATGCATATTACTAATCAAAAATTAAGTTTTAATATATTTACAGTAAGAAATTTACAAAATTCCTTCATGTAACATGATCTTTACTTAATATCCTAATGATTTTTGGCATAAAAGAAAAATCTATAATTTTGACCCATACAATGTATTTTTGGCTATTGCTACAAATATACCCCAGCGACTTAAGACTGGTTTTGTGGTCCAGGGTCACATATAGAATTTGTTTGGTTAAGTTAATAGAGCATTAACACAGCACTTCAGTTTACCAGTGATCATCTTTAGCTCAGCGCACGCAGCTCAAACAGCAGCACACAACATTAATAACTGATTGGGACTGTCATTATAGATATAACATTATAATGAAAACACTATTATAATAAAATGTTGTGAATTCTTTGGTTTTAGTTGCTGTGTTTCAGCGCGTTGTTACGAGACGAGGGCATCCACAACAGAAGTTACACATTCTTTCTGACTATAGCGCATAACTTAGTTCAAGAACACTTGTTCATTTGCATATTTTTGTGCATATATAAGTTGTAATATTATGTTTATGTTGTATAAATATCTGATTCCCATTAACCCACTAACAAAGTGCTTCAGGTTACCTGTGTTTATTCAGCTCTTCACCTACAGCACAAGAGGCTCAAACAGTAATGCTGCTATTTGGTATTAATTTAAAGGGTTAGCTCACCCAAAAATGAAAATTAGCTTGTGTTTTACTCACCCTCGAGGCATCCTAGGTGTATATGACTTTCTACTTTCAGACGAATCTGGCTATTCCAAGCTATATCATTGCAGTCAGCGGGTGTTGCAGTTGAACAGTCCACAAGTCGTCAAATAAAGCACGTGCATCCATAATAAAACGTGCCTCACATGGCTCGAGAGGGGTGAATAAAGGCCTCCTGTAGCGAATCCATGTGTTTTTGTAAGAAAAATATCCATATTTCAAACGTAATAAACACTTTTCTCTCACTTCCGGTATTCTGTCATTAAAATGTTAATAAATCCTATAGTTGTATATAGACAATACTAAAATGACAGTGTGGCTGTCAAACAAGATTTTCAAAAAATGTTATGAATACCTTAAATTTGGATCTGCTTCTCACACAAAGCTATCATATGACTTGGAAAATAGTGCACGTCATATAGACAACCTTTTTGCTACTTTCAGGCGACTTTGTGTCCTTTTTGTTGCTTCAAAGCCCCTGGTCACTATTCACTTCAATTGCATGGAATGAAATGAGTGTGAGTAAATGATACCAGACCTCAATTTTGGAGGAAACTATCCCTTTAAGCTTTGAAACACTATTCCACTTCACCATAAAACATTCTTTGAGTTAAAGAAACGAAATGACAATTTACGAGCCCTCTAGTGATCTTGTAAGCCTCTCCCTCTATTGTCCCTTTATCATCCTTAAGGAGCTCTAAATACTGAGATCACATCTAATACTGCAGCTTCTCGGAAAAGACACCTGGAGACACAAACATCTCGATACAGTTAGAAATTTTAATACTTATTTCTCCACATCTTTTGAAAGCTTCTCTGATGCTCTGCTTCTACCCCACACAATTTAGCACTGGATGTTTTTTTATGGTTTTTATTTACTACCCCCACATTAGTCATTTAAGACAATACTCCTGATGTTCTTTTTTTCCGTCCACCCACTACCTGCACACCTGGAGCATCAGCTGTTCTTTGGCTCCAAATCAAGCCACATCATGGAAACAGAGATGACAGTGCAGGTAACAAAAGAACGTGTATCAACAGCATCATGTTATAAACTGAAATGTGAAGGAGAAAGATGTGTTTCACAGACAGGATGATGATGGAATCTAACAAGCACTCAGTTACCAGAGAACAAAAGACTTAATTGAAGCCTTTCAGTGGTTCTGACACAGGGAATGGAACGAAAGTGTCTGGCAAACATGGTCTTTGAAGAAGTCTTGCTGTTTTTCCTTCAATGTTTCAGTCATTAGAGAACAAACAAAACAACATCACTTCACAAACACAACCGTTAGAGAAAGAGTTCACCCCAAAAAAAAAGGAAATTCAGGTAGCATTTATTACTCTCATGTCATTTCAAACCTGACTTTCAGTCAAAACAAAAGCGAAATATAATTATGATGAAAATTGGGACTGGGGTTGTCAAGCTCTAAAAAACAAACAAACAAACAAAACAACATAAAAGTAGAGGTCGACGGATAGTGGATTTTGCTGATACCGATAGCTAGGTTGGACCACACTGGCCGATACCGATTAATTAACCGATAGTTTTTAAAAATGGATACTGAACAAAAACTAAAATAATGCTTTATTAAAAAAAACAGTACTGCACCATACTCGTAGTAGTAGTAGCCATAATAATAATAAAAAAATTTAAATTAACACAATCTAACAAGGAACAATACTTTCATTACACAGCTTTCATTAATCTTAATGTTACAAATGGACTCTTATTTTAAAGTGTTACCATTTCATTTCAACAGTCATGCTTAAAGATGCACATCTTTAAATATATACACAAAGGCCATAGCATTAAAATTATATACATATGGATATTGTATGTATACTCTCACACTTTAACTTCTTCTATTCTTGAACACTTGATGATTATCTAATCAAAATAAAAGTGCAGCACTGAGTCTAGTAGAACTCACCGGTATCACACACACTCCGGACGTGTCACGTTTAATTTGAGCAGCGGTCTAAAACTGTTTATTTAATCACCAAACGGACACAAGTTTACTTCAAGACTGATCGAACAATGAGGCATAGATGAGTTTTAAGTTCGGTGTTTAAAAAACGGAGCAAACGGAAAGAGAAAGCCCAATCTATATTATAGCTCTATAAATGAAGCATTAACAACAATTCGGGACAAATATAATGTAATTTAATGGAAAACTATGTGACTGGCGCGGCAGGATTTTCTGTCGGCTGCATTTAAATCCGCGTCTGAAGTTTCCCGCTCTGTTCAGCGTGCAGTATCACGTGTCTAAACAAATAGCATGTACTGTCAGTGATTTCAACCACTAGAGGCCGCTCTCGTACTGTATAATGACAGCAGACCCTTCTCAGCCGTTCCAGCAACGGACGCAACCCGGAAAACTATTGGCATGGATTTTTGCCGATAACTGATAGTTCCAGCAAAAAACTATCGGTGCATATTAATCGGCAACACCGATACATCGGTCGACCTCTACATAAAAGTACCAAAAAGTGGTCTATATATAACTTGTGTGCTACACATCTTCTAAAAAAATAACAGTGCTATCTGTTAACAGACTGATATTTTTGCTGTACTTTTGCGAACATGATCATTCGGAAAGATATGACAAAAAAAAATTATTCATTCATGAATCAGACATCTAATCTACAGCCCCCATGGCAAAAGTCATATTTTACATGAGTTTGCCATATCGACTAAAAGTGAAGAGCATGCTATGTAATAAATAAACTAAATAATGGCAAGAAAACATGTTATGCTATTGATTTTTCCTCACAGGCTGAATGCAAAAACATACAGCACAACCAGTGTAGTCTGATTTACTGGCTAAAAACTCTTAAGAAGCCACTTTGAGTGAATGATTCGAAAAGATTCACAAACTCATCTGTTAAATCAATAGCAATTGAACTGTATAGAGTTTTGGCCTTGTTGTTATTTTTTTCATTAATATTTTCATACATTTAGAAGGTTCCCTGTATAACTTACAGCAATAGTTTAGAGAAACATTTGTAAGCAAAATGGATGCCTACTGTTGGAAGCATTTTTGAAATTATGCCTTGGCAACTAGCAAAAATTAAAGTACTCAAATTAAAACTGAAATAAAAATAAATGAAAGTTAAACAGAAATATAAAAAATAATGAAAATGACAAAAATTACGGACTTAAAAATGTAAAGGAAAACTGAACAAAAAAAAAGCTAATTTAAAATATTAACAAATACTACAATAGTGGACACTATAACTAAACATTATTACAACTATACCCAAATGAATCAGAATCAAATTGTGAATTAGAATGTTTCAGGAAACATGCATTAACATCCAGACCAAGATTTTAAGTTACATTTTGGTCTGTTCTTCACACAAAGCTACTGAATAACTTCAGAAGAAAGAGCAGATAAGATATTCCTTAAAAAAATTACATTGTGTGTTCTACAGAATAAAGAAAATGTTGGAACAACATGAGGGTGTGTAAATGACAGAATCTGAATTTTTTTCATTAACTAAGAAAAAGCAGTGCACTTGACTTGCACAAGAAGCTCATTGTGGAAAGAATGCTAACCAAGTAACTTTACAACTCAGGTGTCGCCAACAGGCTGTCTGCATAATCATACCTGTATAATAAACACGTTCCTGTCCTCTGCCCCCATTCTCAGCCTCTTCACATCTCAGATGTTTCGAAGAGGGGCCAGAGAACCCTCAGTCACACTTCACTTCCTTAAAGAGTCATGAGGGAGGATGACGCTACAGTTTGTTTTAGCCGTTGGCCTTGTTTTTTCTGTCCAGCCCCTGCAGTGTGGGGGCAGAGGAAGAACCATGTCTGTATGCCTCCCCACAGTTAGATTGTGACTCCCAGATTACAGCGTGGTGTGAGGCACTTGGTTTAAAGTTACTGAAATATTTACTTTACCAGGAAGCCACAGAATTCTGAGAATTGCTGAGTTATTGAAAGGATATGAAAAAGGCATTTCAAAGATGACCACCTGACTACACCTAGTATGTACGAACACCAGTTTCCATAGAACTTAATGATAAGTCCTGTGAGCTGCCTCTCTAAACCACTCAACTTTATATGATAACATCAATAATAAATCCAAAAGGAATGGATTTAAACATCCCACTTCAAAAATGTGGGGAGACTGTCACATTTCTTCTTTTTTTGTTGCATTTTTGACCATTTTAGTCGCAGTCTAGACTCTAGAGTCCCTTCTGTGGGGTAAAATTAAGAGCAACTTAGTTTTAAATGAATATTCCACATTACATACAAGTTAGGGTTAATTGACAGCACTTGTGTTGATTAAATTAATTTCCACTTGTCACTCTTTTTAAAAAAAAACAACAAAAAAAGCAAACATCTGGGTTACAGTGAGGAACTTCCAATGGAAATAAATGGGGCCAATCGGTAAACATTAAAAAACTTTTTAGAATAGCCACAAAAAATGTGACTGTTAACCAGATTTTAGTGTGATTTATTTAAAGTTTAATCCAATTTCACAACTTTTACCATTACATTTTTTTACCGTTACAATGTGATGCTGTAAAGCCCAAAATTACTCATAAAAATAAAGCTTAAAAATAAAATTAAGCTTCAAAATTCTGCTTTTAAAACCCCCATTCACATCCATGTTCCTCAACGTAACTGCGATTTTTGCCTTTTTTTAAAAAAAAAAGGAGGGACAAGGTGATTTTTTTGGGGGGGGGG
>NW_015506395.1:180821-181512 GCF_001515645.1 Sinocyclocheilus grahami
TTTGATGTAGGTAGAAAAAAAGAAAGGGGGGAGGGGGGTGGGGGTGGGGGGGGGGGGGGGGGGGGTAAACATATGTTATCAATTGAGCTTAACTTGTATCGAACCACAATATTGCTTTAACTTAAAGAGAGCTCATTTTGAAAACATAATTGAACTTAGTAGGATGCATTTTTTATATGTCTCAGCAAGTGTTCATAAAACACCAACCAACCATCCAGGTTCTCAATATCCTGGGAGCAAAGTTGTGGAATGCACCAGCAACCCTCAATGAATTAAGAAAACTACAACTATTCAAAAGCGCCCTGAAGATGACCTGCTCCTTGACCCTGGAGGAATAAAGAAGGTCAAGGGGCCTCCAAGAGGAGAAAGACCTCATGTCTCTGAGGAAAGGCCACTGATTTTACCTCAGCAACACCTCTCAGCTAGAGCGCAAGTATGCAAAAAAGCTTCAAGTCAAACTCTAGGAAGACTCTACCAAAAATTACAATTCTGTCATCAATTACTACTGTCATTCCAAACCTGACTTTCTTTGGAACACAAAATAAGATTTTGTCTAGGGCTGCACGATAAATCGCATGCGATATTTAACGCGCATCTTATCAGTAAAGCCGGTTCTGTAATCAGCGGTAAATCTCCATCACGTGCGGGCTTTCACATTTAGTAGCATTAACTACACAGAGCCGTTGTTCAC
>NW_015506395.1:183113-188266 GCF_001515645.1 Sinocyclocheilus grahami
GAGGTGAAAAGGGGTTTTTTTGGGGGGGGGGGGGGGTAAACATATGTTATCAATTGAGCTTAACTTGTATCGAACCACAATATTGCTTTAACTTAAAGAGAGCTCATTTTGAAAACATAATTGAACTTAGTAGGATGCATTTTTTATATGTCTCAGCAAGTGTTCATAAAACACCAACCAACCATCCAGGTTCTCAATATCCTGGGAGCAAAGTTGTGGAATGCACCAGCACCCCTCAATGAATTAAGAAAACTACAACTATTCAAAAGCGCCCTGAAGATGACCTGCTCCTTGACCCTGGAGGAATAAAGAAGGTCAAGGGGCCTCCAAGAGGAGAAAGACCTCATGTCTCTGAGGAAAGGCCACTGATTTTACCTCAGCAACACCTCTCAGCTAGAGCGCAAGTATGCAAAAAAGCTTCAAGTCAAACTCTAGGAAGAATCTACCAAAAATTACAATTCTGTCATCAATTACTACTGTCATTCCAAACCTGACTTTCTTTGGAACACAAAATAAGATTTTGTCTAGGGCTGCATGATAAATCGCATGCGATATTTAACGCGCATCTTATCAGTAAAGCCGGTTCTGTAATCAGCGGTAAATCTCCATCACGTGCGGGCTTTCACATTGAGTAGCATTAACTACACAGAGCCGTTGTTCACTGACGAGCTGCGCAAAAAATCGCGCAAATATGAACGTGGTTTTGCGCAGCTCATCAGTGAACAACGGCTCTGTGTAGTCCTACTACTTAGCAGCCCTAACTTTGTCTATACAATAATAATAATAAAATAATAATAGCATTTTCATTTTTAGTGAACTATCCCTTTAACTCACCAAGCCTAAATACAGAAAGTGATTGTGCAAAAGGTTTTAGTGTTTAATTCTGCAACAAAAGTTTGGTTGCCTGGAAAACAGCTTTGCAGAGACCATAGAGAAGAGTAAGAGATCAGGCAGGTTTAATCCTACACTAACCAACCATGAAGAGCATGTAAAATCATAATGTTTGCAAAGTAGGGTTTAGGGCAAAAGCATTGACAGGCACAAAAGAAAAACAAGGAGAATGAAAGTGAAGCACGGAAGAGATCAGAAGTAATTACAGTCACCTATTATTCACCTAATCTTCTTTGAGCCAAGATGAAGGACAGCTTGAGGATACAAACTGAAACAGGATTATACCTGACTGAGTGGCGAAAAGACAATAAGATCTCATATTACAAGCAAACACAAAAACTGTAGCTGACAACAGAACAGACAAATCTCTGATTCAAAACTACTGAAGGTGT
This sequence comes from Sinocyclocheilus grahami, assembly GCF_001515645.1. Lineage (NCBI taxonomy): Eukaryota > Metazoa > Chordata > Actinopteri > Cypriniformes > Cyprinidae > Sinocyclocheilus > Sinocyclocheilus grahami. The sequence continues at coordinate 184,397 of NW_015506395.1, forward strand.
GTAGATGCAGCGCACAATTCAGAACGCAGTAAACAGGAGTGGCCTAGTAACATGCAGGGCCTCTGGAAATAAATGATGCAAAGTGAAGCCATTGTCTGATCCAAGTGAACCACACCACTCAGAGAATAGGACATTCAAACGGTCACACAGGCTTATTGTTATGGGCAAGTTGAGCAGGGTCCTGTCTCACAAGGTCTGGCCGGAGCCGAAAGGCTCGTTGAGCATTGCCATGCTGCGATCTCTCTCAAGCCTCATTAAAGAAGTCCTCATCCAATTCTGTAAAAGACAACAGAAGTTGTACGTAATACATTTTCACTGAACGCTGCGGTTGAGCAGTGAGCACTGAGGATGCGCACCTCAGCTGTGGATTGATATAAAGAGCCAAATTTGAAGGTTTTATTTGTCTCCCACAAGTATCTGGTGCAATGGCAGCAAACAGTTTTTAGTGTTTCACAGATCTTTTTGTGCAAAGCATCTTCAGAAGTGAAGTATCCTTGCATTCTTCATAAAGGTTCTAGTTCTTGAACGGTTGCCATGGTTAAATGCCATGAACTAGAAAGTGCTGAATGCTTAAAGCATACTGGTTTTGATGCAAAGCAGTGTACCAAAAATGACAGAGAACACTTCAATGCTAATGACCAAACAATGAGCACTGGACTGCAATGACCAAAAGTGACAGTAAAGACATTTATAACAATACAAAAGGTTTCTACATCAAATGCATCCTGTTTTTTAACTTTATATTCATGAAAATATCCTGAAAAAAGTATCACAGCTTCCACAATAAATATTAATTGTTTTCAACACTGATAATAAGAAATGTTTCTTGAGCACCAAATCAGCATATCAAAATGATTTCTGAAGGATCACATGACAGTGAAGACTGAATAAATGGCTGCTGAACAATTAATATTAAATCGTAATAATATTTAAAAGTTTTTATTGTATTTTTAATCAAATAAATGCAGCCTTGGTGAGAAAAAAAGAGCCTTTCTTTCAAAAACATTAAAAAAATCTTACCAACCCAAACTTTTGAAATATAGTTTTTATATATGGCAACACTGATCTCAGTAATGCTTTGTTTGTCAGAACAGTCTAATGTGATGTGCTGTGCTGGTGTGGGGCAACCCCAGCTGTCCCGGGACCACCCTTTCACCAGCGGAAACAATTACGACTCCCAGTGGTGTCTCGGCTGTCTCCACATTAACAAACATGAGTTGTGGAGGCAGCATCAGCCCCAGTGATCTGATTGGATAGCTGGTGTAACCCAATGCCTAATTAATTACCAAAACACCCCACCACACACACACACACACCATTCACCTGCATCCGGGCACGTGGCTCTGCAAAAGAGGTGGTTTGTTGATGGCACAGTCAGACAAAAGACAACACATGCCACATGCCACACACACACCCACTCATGAATACCTCCATAAACAGAACACAGCTTTAACATTATCATTCATTGCCCGCTTCCCAGCCTGATCTCTCGCCTACACACACAATGCAGCACAAAAAGAAAGTCAAACCTTTCACCAGTGTGGTCAATAAGAGTACACATCACATGAGTGACACTGCTGTAAACCTGTCTGGAATAACGGGCTGTACAGAACAAATGTACTCTGTCAGTGACAAACACTGATTCCAAGCAATGGAATAAATAAATAATAATAATAATAAAGCTTTTCACCAAAAATTTAACTACTGAATGCTCATTGAGAGCTCAGTAGACTTAATAGTGGGAGCTTTATTGCTAGATTCCATTTAACCAGAAATGTGTTCATTCAATCCCAGTCAATGTAAGTCTTACTCATAATCACAGAGTTCTCAGCAGAGCATTAAACATCCTCACTACTGCAAAAGCACAAAAAGAAAGACAAACACATTCATGTCGAAGTCTAAGTACAAAATCTAAAGAAATGGAATCATATTGATATTATTATCTGCTCATACTAACTGGTAAAATATTTTTCTAAAGAGTTGAGTTGATAATTCACCCTCATGTCTTTCCAAACTAATGTATTTTCTTTAGTAACCACTGACTTCCACTGTATGGAGAAACAAACACTGCAACATCTCTTAAAATATCATATTTTATGTTCCACAGAAGAATAGATTCTTACAAGTTTGGAATGACATGAGGGTGAGTAAATGACTGAATTGTAATTTTTAGGTGAACTGTCCCTTCACCTGACAAAGCTCTTTTCTGTGAGAGCATGTGAGAGTTGCAAAAGACCCCAAAAACTTGTATTCAGAGTTGGGAGATCACAAGATAATGCAGGTTCACCTACCCTCTATCTTAAAAGTATAACTTATAATAATAACATGCCAAATAATACAATAACTTCAGTTACAATGTTATAAAACGCAAACAAGGCTGTCGTTGATCACCATGCCTTACATCAAGAGTCAAAGCAGGAGCCCATATGAGGGCACATTTGCTCAGACTGAGGGGAATACAAGTCAAGTGCAGAAATCCATCACTCATGATGCCTCATGGTGCCCACTAGGGTATATTACCCTAGTAACAGAGAACCGGCCGAGACTGATGAAAATGTGGGGTGACAGGGGCTTTCTAACTTAAGAGAACTGAGGATACCAGTATGCGGCTATCTGCTGATGGATAAATAAGAAAGACTTTTAGGTCTAGTCAGCACTAAGTGTGGAAATGAGGCTGCTATCTATTGTTTGGTCTCTCTTCCACTAATCAAGTGTTAAACACTTGATTAGTGAAAAGAGACCAAACGACAGAAAGAGAGACCAAACAATAGATAGCAGCTTAATTCCCACATTTCAGCATTATCAACTAGATGGGATTGGCGGGATCCTACAGCCATAAATAAATCAGTCAGATAAGCTTGGTTGAAGTGTCAGTAGCCTACGTTTCCATATAAGGTTTATATATTCATAAGACAAAGAAAGAAGACCTAAAATGAATGTATATCTTAACAGCCTTCATAAGAAAAAAACACTGTGATAAAAAATCTGAATAATTATTTTATTTAAAAAATGCAAGTTGCTGGCTTATCTTTTTATTTTCATTTTTATTATATATATTTATAGTTTCTGAATAAAAAGCAGTGATTTATGTCATACAGTCTGATTTGATTTAAGGGTCACAAGCTATAGTGAAAAATGAAAATCACAAACATGATATTGTAAATCACATAATGTTATACATACAGTTGTATTCATTAATGTGTAATATAATGAAAGTAGCTTGAAAAAGATTTTAAGAATTTTTATCTGAGGTTAAAAGGCCACCCAAGCTTCATGTGTTGATGGTTCCATTGCTGTAGCCTATACCAAAATGTTTAGGTTACATAAAAAATATATATTATAATAATAAAAAAATTGATTGATTTTATTATTGTTCATTTCAAAGAAAAATGCAACTACATCTGAAACAAGAAAAATAAATAATTTAGTAGGTCTTTGAAATAATACAGCTATAATGAGGAAAACAATGGCAGATTCCCTAATGAGAAAGTGACAGTCTTGTCCTGAAACCATCTCACAGGCCATCGAGGTTGAGTTTTTTCTTTCTTTACATTACCATTTATTGCCATTTGGCTATAATTAAGATGATAATTATATTTTGTGTCAAATGTACACAAAGCAGGAGTCTGTACGAAAGCTGAACACACTGGGTCTTGAGACATCATCTTGACTCACTCCTTTGGCAAATAGCAGTTTAGGTAAAAATAAACATTCCATGATACTTAAACAACAACATCATTTGTTAACAGGCTCCAGTCATTGTTTACAGCATTTTGTGCTTAATCTTTTTAAGAAGGAATACAGGGCTGTTGTATTGTGTTGGCTGCATGCTCCCCTTCTCATATGAAATATTCAGATTAGTAGTCAACT
>NW_015506395.1:188276-196176 GCF_001515645.1 Sinocyclocheilus grahami
AACCGGCTTCATTATTCAAGGGGAAAGAATATCACATGCAAATAAGATGCAAATCGTTCATTTTTAAACCGCGAGGCTAAGCACTTTAGAAATTAAAATAAAAGCACATGCAAAAAGTGTGAGCAACTCTTTGTTTCGCATTAGTTTTGCCGGTCTGTGCGATTTACCGCACATAGCCTACCATCATTAATCAGCATTACCCTTCCGTACTCTGATCGGACACTGGTGATAATGCACTTCTCAGGTCACAACATAATCCATTAGCGCGCAACGCATATATGCGCAGTACACATATTCATCCAGAATGTAAACTGAAAAGCTGTTCTTACCTCTTACGCGGTCTCATCATTCATTCAAACTCCACTGTTTTGTTTGGGTGAGCTGGGTATATGAATGTGCTTGATCTCAGCATTGCACAGACCCTATAGCGAGTTGACGTCATCATTTTTTCCCACTCGACCAGCGAGCGAGTGCGCATGATCACACATGGTAGATGTAGTGATGTCTAACGGGAGATGTAGTACAGGTGAACGCCAGGTACAACGTGTCAGATAAGCTTGGTTGAAGTGTCAGTAGCCTACGTTTCCATATAAGGTTTATATATTCATAAGACAAAGAAAGAAGACCTAAAATGAATGTATATCTTAACAGCCTTCATAAGAAAAAAACACTGTGATAAAAAAATCTGAATAATTATTTTATTTAAAAAATGCAAGTTGCTGGCTTATCTTTTTATTTTCATTTTTATTATATATATTTATAGTTTCTGAATAAAAAGCAGTGATTTATGTCATACAGTCTGATTTGATTTAAGGGTCACAAGCTATAGTGAAAAATGAAAATCACAAACATGATATTGTAAATCACATAATGTTATATATACAGTTGTATTCATTAATGTGTAATATAATGAAAGTAGCTTGAAAAAGATTTTAAGAATTTTTATCTGAGGTTAAAAGGCCACCCAAGCTTCATGTGTTGATGGTTCCATTGCTGTAGCCTATACCAAAATGTTTAGGTTACATAAAAATATATATATTATAATAATAAAAAAATTGATTGATTTTATTATTGTTCATTTCAAAGAAAAATGCAACTACATCTGAAACAAGAAAAATAAATAATTTAGTAGGTCTTTGAAATAATACAGCTATAATGAGGAAAACAATGGCAGATTCCCTAATGAGAATGAGAATTTTTCTTTCTTTACATTACCATTTATTGCCATTTGGCTATAATTAAGATGATAATTATATTTTGTGTCAAATGTACACAAAGCAGGAGTCTGTACGAAAGCTGAACACACTGGGTCTTGAGACATCTTGACTCACTCCTTTGGCAAATAGCAGTTTAGGTAAAAATAAACATTCCATGATACTTAAACAACAACATCATTTGTTAACAGGCTCCAGTCATTGTTTACAGCATTTTGTGCTTAATCTTTTTAAGAAGGAATACAGGGCTGTTACCGCCGTAGCCAATGAGGAAGGCATGCTCCCCTTCTCATATGAAATATTCAGATTAGTAGTCAACTGATATGGGTTTTTCAATTATCTATTTTTAAACATTTATATTCTGAATATTTGGTTACGTCCTTGTGAGCGTATACTATGACCACAGCTATGTAAATATGAAGAGCTAACAAACACTTTTTTGTCATTGCTTATTAAATTACACCTCTCTTCCTTCCCTGGCTGTTTCTCAACATTACCTTGCTTATTATGGCTTCCTTTCCTGCTGCTCTGCCTCTTCCTTCTCCATATTAAATTAAGGGGTGTGTAGATTTGTATTTTATTGTATTTTTATTTTTTCAGCTGGAAGGAGCTGTTGTTAGGGGGATGTCCAAGTCACATGACGCTACAGGGTGGATTACTGGATGCTGTAAGAAGATGGTCTCTTTCACATGCATTGTACAAAGCAGATGCTTGAGGTGCTTTCGTATTGTTCACAGTCTGGTGTGTAAGTAATGTGACACTTTGAATTGTTTTTCTCATATTCTGTGTTCTTTATGGCCAGGAGGATAATGGCTCCCAGACATACAGGCACCCTGAGCTTCAGCGCATCCAGCTTTTGTATATTCAGGACAGGATAAATCCATGAAGACGACACGTGGGAGCCAGGGGTTTTCCACATATTAAAAGAAGGACACAGTGGAGACAGTGAATGTCTTCAAAATTTTCCTAAAATACAAACATTAAAGGGGAGCCCTCATGAAAGGTTCAATCAGAGATTTTATCAGGTTAATGGCCTTTGGTTATGATAATAAGTTGATGAAGCACATCAGTCAGTTAGAGGCTGTCATGCTTATTTGATTTATAAATCCCAGATCAGACCATCATGGCTTGTGGACATTGTGTCTCTTAAATAGCAAATGAACTATAACAGGGAATTAAAAACAATGTGTATGGAGATTGTAAAGTAAAAGTCTGAGAAAAGATATAGAGAATTTTAGCATTATCATGTGGAATTTGTCAGAGACCATGCAAACATGCATTTCTTTTTTATCAAACCCTTTTTTTCCAACATGAGGATGAGATAACTACAGTAATTATAGCCATTACATATATGGCATTATAATATAGATATATTTTCATGAGGGCTTTACAGAGGGCATTATATATATATTTTCATGAATGTACTTTATTTTATAATTTGCCAATTATATATATATATATATATATATATGTGTGTGTGTGTGTGTGTGTGTGTGTGTGTGTAAAATTTATATATATATTTTAGTCTTTTTTATCTTAATTACAATCAGTGCCAATTACAGAACTATTTTACTTTTTAACTTTTAAGTTGAATAAGTTCAATCAAACCCATTATAATAAATGCCACCTTTATGCTTTTATACCTTTATTTATTGTGAAATAACTCAGACAATTTTACTGTCATGACATCTAGTGAATGATGAGCATTTCTGCACGTGCTGATGACTTGAATTCCTACTCTTATACAACGATTTAAAGTTTTTACACATTAATTCACATGCTATCTAATTGCATGTATATATATATATATATATATATATATATATATATATATATGTGTGTGTGTGTGTGTGTGTGTGTGTGTGTAAAATTAATATACTTATTTTAGTCTTATTTATCTTAATTACAATCAGTGCCAATTACAGAACTATTTTACTTTTTAACTTTTAAGTTGAATAAATTCAATCAAACCCATTATAATAAATGCCACCTTTATGCTTTTATGCCTTTATTTATTGTGAAATAATTTTACTGTCATGACATCTAGTGAATGATGAGCATTTCTGTACGTGCTGATGACCTGAATTCCTACTCTTATACAACGATTTAAAGTTTTTACACATTAATTCACATGCTATCTAATTGCATGTATAACATATATGTTTTGACATATATGTTTTTATATGAGGATTGATCCTCTTAGTTAGTATCAAAAGTATCCATACTTCAAGAACGATCCATTCATCCGTGCTAAACAGCTGGCTGTGTGTGGCATGTTGTGCAAGAGCATGCTGTCTTCTGCTGTGCACTGCTACAAATTAATATGAGTTGACTTTCGAGCTCATATTACCAGTGACATGCTTTAGGGGGACGGACTGAGGGGAGGAGGAATGGGACTTAATTTATGATTTCTTGGGAGCGGCTCTTTTACCAAAAGTCAGCTGTTTAGGGCACAAGCACAGTTTGAAAAGTCGCTTGAGGAATAAAGTTGATCCACATTTAAAGAGGATGAGTATCTTGTCTTGCCATCCACTTGACAGCTTAGACCGCTGAGCAGCTGTGTTTACCTCATTCAGTGGAATTTATTTTAGAGCAAAGAAAAAGGCCTACCTGCCTTTAAACGGACCAGAACCCGGTTGCTTGCTTCAACAGTTGAGTGTTTCCCCACCAGCACCAAGCACAGTCACACTGGGTCTCTAAAGTCTGTTTGTCAAATCCCAGAGGAGCAAGGTTAAGAGGTCTAGACGTTGTTGTAATAAATCAAAATGTATTAGCAGTGACAGTTTAACATCTTACATTGAATGATTTATGGCTGGGACTCTAGGTGGCATGACACTTTTGTTAGGTTTATTGGTCAAATCTTTGACAAAACACAAAACCAGAACTTTTACCACAGTGTGGGGCATGGGATACACCAGGCTCACAAAAACCAGATGGGATTTGTTTATTCAGGTTTATTAAATTATGAGTTTAGTAACAGCCTGTAATCCTTTCTATGAGGCAAATATAATGTGTTCACTGTTCAGGCAGCACTGTTAGCTCATTGTTTGTTTTACATAAAGGAAAATGACAATTTACCCACCTACAGGCCATCCAAGATGTAGATGAGTTTGTTTCTTCATCAAAACACATTTGGAGAAGTTTAGCATTACATCACTTGCTCACCAATGGATCCTCTTCAGTGAATCAGTAGAGAGAACAAACAAGCTGATAAAAACATTACAAGTAATCGACATGACTCTAGTCCATAAATTAACATTTTGAACAGCAAAAAGCAGTACCAAATTCATCATAAATTTTTTTTTTTAACTTTAAACCATTTCTTCTGGCTAAAGTACAAGGCCTCAGTCTATATAATATCGTTTCTCCAGTGAATAAGTGATGTGGAGCCAAGTATGGAAACCCATGCGCGTCTTTGACAAAACACAAAACCAGAACTTTTACCACAGTGTGGGGCATGGGATACACCAGGCTCACAAAAACCAGATGGGATTTGTTTATTCAGGGTTATTAAATTATGAGTTTAGTAACAGCCTGTAATCCTTTCTATGAGGCAAATATAATGTGTTCACTGTTCAGGCAGCACTGTTAGCTCATTGTTTGTTTTACATAAAGGAAAATGACAATTTACCCACCTACAGGCCATCCAAGATGTAGATGAGTTTGTTTCTTCATCAAAACACATTTGGAGAAGTTTAGCATTACATCACTTGCTCACCAATGGATCCTCTTCAGTGAATCAGTAGAGAGAACAAACAAGCTGATAAAAACATTACAAGTAATCGACATGACTCTAGTCCATAAATTAACATTTTGTACAGCAAAAAGCAGTACCAAATTCATCATTACATTTTTTTTAAACTTTAAACCATTTCTTCTGGCTAAAGTACAAGGCCTCAGTCTATATAATATCGTTTCTCCAGTGAATAAGTGATGTGGAGCCAAGTATGGAAACCCATGAATTTGTGATCTGCATTTAACCCACCCAAGTGCACACACACTAGTGAGTAGTGAACACACACACACACCGTGGATACACACCCAGAGCAGTGGGCAGTCTTTTTTTTTTTTTGCTACGGCACCCAGAGAGCAAATTGGGTTTAGGTGCCTTTCTCAAGGGCACCTCAGTCATGGGTACTGAAGGTGGAAGAGAGCACTGTTCATTCACTCCCCCATCTATATTTCCTGCTGGTACTGAGAATCGAACCCGCAACCTTCGACTCTAACTCCATTAGACCACAACTGCCCCCCATATTTCTCTCCTGATTTAGAATAAGTCATCTGAATCAGGAGAGAAATATGCACAGATCAAGCATCATTTACAAGCCAAACCAGTTCTAAACAAATATATTGGTGGATTTGGATGTGAGAGGACAACAAGGGATGGACTTTATCACTGGAGGAAGCATTATTATGAATTATGGACCGGTATTTTGGCCAGAAGTGACAGTATGGCTAAAACAGCTTAATGAAATATTTGTTTTTTACAAACATGCAGCTTTTCACTTCACAAGATGTTATTTGGTGAACTGGAGTCATGTGGATTACTTGCGGATTATTGTGATAGTTGCCGTGTAAGCATACCCTAGATATAATTTGTCTCGAAACACTGAGGCATGTTTATGTAAAACTGATGTGACCAGTCGTGCTTCTGTCTGTAAAACTATTTCAGCAGACACATCTGTGTGGCAGAACACCTGTCTGATAGATCAAAGCACAGGATCTCACTGCAGAACCTAAGCCATTATTTCACAGCACTGTGGACTGGTGTTTGCACACAGCAGATTCTGAATCTGAAACACGCCAGCAAGAAAAAGACAAGATACGTACATATAAATACTAGTCAGGAATGTTAAAATTGTGCTTACCAAACCAAATGAAAATTAACCTATTTGCTAATTTTTTAATATATGTTTTGGCTCTTACTATGAATAATTAATCAGTGCACATTTCAAATAAAAAAAAATTTTGTCTGTAAACTTTCCTAAAAAAAAAAATTCCTCTGAAATTACTTTCCTTTTCAACAAATGCCATTAAGCCCTGGATATATTTCAGAGTGACTGTCCTAAACTAGGTTTACATACTGAATGTCCAGAATGTCTTCCCTGAAAGGCCCCCCCCCCCTCTCACACACACACACACACACACACACACACACTCACATGTTTTATGGGAACATTCCATAGGCGTAATGCTTTTTATGCCGTACAAACTGTATTTCATATTCCTTTACCCTAACCCTACCCCTAACCCTCACACGAAACTCTCTGCATTTTCAGATTTTCAAAAAACTTTCCTTTGTTTTCCTCATTCTGTATGATTTATAAGCTTGTTTCCTCATGGGGACCAAAAAAATTTCTCCACAAGGACAAAAATATTAATCCTTATCCTTGTAGGGACATTTGGTCCCCATGATGCAGGGAATACCAGGTACACACACATCATATTACATCACATGATGAACTGCCTAAGAAGGGGTTAACAATAGATTGCAGACATTAAGATAATTTCTTCTCTCTTGCAACAACTTGTGTATTGTTTGTCATAAATGAATAAAAAGAACAATCAAAAACAGCTGTTTAATATTTTGAGTATATATGGAGTACAAAAATGCAATAGTCTGATGAAACATGAAGTAAAGCTAAATGTATTTACAGAGTTGCATGATGTTATCATATGGAAGCCTATTTCTGCCACATAAGAAAAAAAGTGACATGTGACATGACATGTGGCCAAGTATGGAGAGGGGTGGTGGGAGACAGAGAGAGACCTTTCCACCTCTGCCGGACTGTGTTATCACTCACGCATTCATGAGGAGGACCATCGTGTGCGTGTGTTTGAATGGGTGATCTGCATCTTGTCAGTTCTGACGCTGAGCTGAGGATAGTGGACTAATTCCTCACTTGTCTTGAACAACTCTCTCCCTATTTATGATCCTTTGCATGTTTATTAAAGGGGTCATATGATGTTGCTAAAAATAACATAATTTTGTGTATTTGGTGTAATGAAATTTGTTTATGCTGTTTAAGGTTTAAAAAACTCATTATTTTCCACATACTGTACATTTATTGTTTCTCCTCTGTGCCCCGCCTTTCTGAAATGTGTAGATTTTTACAAAGCTGGTGTGCTGTGATTGGCCAGCTATCCAGTGCGTTATATTGTGTGAGAGGTCACTGATAAGAGGGGTGGTGGGAGACAGAGAGAGACCTTTCCACCTCTGCCGGACTGTGTTATCACTCACGCATCCATGAGGAGGACCATCGTGTGCGTGTGTTTGAATGGGTGATCTGCATCTTGTCAGTTCTGACGCTGAGCTGAGGATAGTGGACTAATTTCTCACTTGTCTTGAACAACTCTCTCCCTATTTATGATCCTTTGCATGTTTATTAAAGGGGTCATATGATGTTGCTAAAAATAACATAATTTTGTGTATTTGGTGTAATGAAATTTGTTTATGCTGTTTAAGGTTTAAAAAACTCATTATTTTCCACATACTGTACATTTATTGTTTCTCCTCTGTGCCCCGCCTTTCTGAAATGTGTAGATTTTTACAAAGCTGGTGTGCTGTGATTGGCCAGCTATCCAGTGCGTTATAATTGGCCAAACACCTCAAGCATGTGACGGAAATGTTACGCCCCTTACCACATTGTGATGATGCCCTGTCAGGCCGGAGCGATGATTCAAAA
>NW_015506395.1:196728-229476 GCF_001515645.1 Sinocyclocheilus grahami
AGTAATTAATGTGATTAAAAACACCCAATCTCTCAAAATGCCCTTTGTCTTTGCAAACATGCAATTAGTATGGCTTTAGCAAAGACCTGATGGTAATGAGGTTTACAGTTTTTCCTTGTGGATGCCTGTTTGTTTTGCCAGTGTCCACAGCAACTAGAATCCAAACTGGACAACACAGTCTCACTTTCAGCCACACCTTGCATTCTGGAGAGATCGTGCACACATACTTAACATACCATTCCACATGTTATATTTCTCCCTGTACCATGCACTTAGTGTTTGGGAGCGTATTAGTCTTGAGCAATAGCTTGTGTGAGAGGTCACTGATAAGAGGGGTGGTGGGAGACAGAGAGAGACCTTTCCACCTCTGCCGGACTGTGTTATCACTCACGCATTCATGAGGAGGACCATCGTGTGCGTGTGTTTGAATGGGTGATCTGCATCTTGTCAGTTCTGACGCTGAGCTGAGGATAGTGGACTAATTTCTCACTTGTCTTGAACAACTCTCTCCCTATTTATGATCCTTTGCATGTTTATTAAAGGGGTCATATGATGTTGCTAAAAATAACATAATTTTGTGTATTTGGTGTAATGAAATGTGTTTATGCTGTTTAAGGTTTAAAAAACATATTTTCCACATACTGTACATTTATTGTTTCTCCTCTGTGCCTCGCCTTTCTGAAATGTGTCGATTTTTACAAAGCTGGTGTCTTGCGGCAACCACATGTGACAACCCCGGGCTGGACTCTGCTTCGTCCACGGTGAAAGCCGATGCGGTGATCCACAGCACTAAGTTGTTTTATTTCCTCAGCAACCAGCACGGATCAGCTCCAGGCATTATGCAAATCTTCCCACATCGTGACATAGACATGTGGGGGCGTGTTAGAACGAGCCGTTTTAGGTAGGCGTGGTTGACTCTTAACTTTTATAAAGAATATCTCTTTGGATTTGAGACTTTAGTCTTTGCAACTTTACAGATCTTCTTTATGCACCAAGAGCTTGTAACACTCCAAAGAGAAAGGAAAAATTGAAATCGCATCATATGACCGCTTTAAACTAAGCTGTAAAAAATGCATTTTAATGAAAAAACTACAGTAACACCTGTCAATGTTTGAAATGGACCCTTTTTCACATTCCCGGGGTTCTCAGAAGCAGATGTCAACATAGTTGGGTACGCTTCTATAGTGGTGTTTTTGAGTTCCCCTTTTGCTCCAAAAGCAAAAGAATAAATCAACGATTGCATTACTACAAAAGAGGGAGGAACTACAGAGATTGATTACGTGGTCAAGATAGAGAAAGATGTCAAATTTGCTGTCACTCACTCAGTTGTATAAGAAACACTCACACAGCAAAGTTTTCTGTAATTTAATGCCAGGGTAATATAGTATTGCATGAATCATACAATTTATGTGAAATTCATATGAATATAAGACAATACATACAATACAATACACTTCACAGTAAAATAATTAATTATGGTGAAAAATGGGCAAAAGGAAATTTTCTAAATTCTTATGATGAATGACATTTGGTTATATTTTATTTAAAAATAAATATGTATTTTTATGTACATTGGGATTTTTTATGTTTTATGTTACATTGTACTGTATGTTATTTAGTGAATATTTATTGTATTGTTTATGTGTTATGTATTTTAATGCAGCCTGAGTAGGTTGATTTAACATTATAGTTAATTACTGTATTTCTAGTTATGGAATATAAAATATATAGGCACCAAAAACATCCTGTGAAATGAATATATTATATTATATTATTATAAATGTTATTTTAAAAATTACATTGAATTTGTTTTATTATTATTATTATTATTATAGTGTACTACTCATTATCCACCACCTGCTACTAAAAATTAAAGATGAGTTACTGAGTTAATATTGCACTTTTGTATAATATATTTTTGCTATAAACATGATGTAGCCCCATATGGCACTAACAAAGACTTTCTGCAGGATTTAATACGCTACCCTGCATGCTTTTATCAATGGTTCTTTATATGAAGGGCTGGGGGCTTCACAACATGATTTTACAATAACAACCCAGCAGACCGTTTAATGGTTTTCAGCCCAGAGCCCTTTCGATGATTGAGGTGGGGCTGATTGATGATGGCTCTAATGTGAATCTCTACAAGACAGAGTGATCAATAGGAAGAGAGGCGCACAACAAAGGCACTGCTCTGTTCACCAGCTGCTGATCGCCCAGCCCTGGTCTTTCCTGGGAAGTTGATGTTTCCAGGCCGTCCATGACCTGGAATGCTCACATATGCAGTTCAAGCACTGCTGCTCAGTTCCAAAACCTAGTGGGCGGCCCTATTTTAAGTCAGCATAAGCTTCATTATTTTATGCATTAAGTTCAGTGAAAAATAAATCCAGGATGGTGGACAAGGGGAGAGAAATGTAAATATAAATAAACATTTCATTCAATACTGATTCAATAAAAACAGTCCTACATCATTTTAAATGTGTTATTTTACCCTATGTTTGTTTGTTTGTGTGTGTGTGTGTGTGTGTGTGCTCACATGCTGTGTGTTTAGTATGCGCTTATTAAAGTATCATGTTGTTAGCTCAGCAACATGCTAATACCAAATATTTTCTTGAGTTGCTGCCTATGTATATTGTTGCATGGGTCACTTATGAGGTTACAAATGTAATATTCATATGTACATAGATTTGTATTATTTAAATAAATCCTGTTCTTTTGAGCTTTCTATTGATCAAAGAATCCTGAAAAAAGAAATATTAAGCAGCACAACTGTTTTCAGCATTGATAATAATAAGAAATGTTTCTTGAGCAGCAAATCAGCACATTAGAATGATTTCTGAAGAATCATGTGACTGAAGACTGGAGTAATGATGCTGAAAATTCAGCTTAACTCAGAGGAATAAATTCCTTTACTTTAAAAGTACTGTTAATATTTCACTATATTTATACTTTTACTGTATTTAAAAAAAAAATACATGATACATAAAATAATACATAACATAAAATAAATGCACTAGAGACTTCTTTGTAAAACATTAAAATACTCACCTGGATCTCTTCAGGTTCTTTCCTCAAACGCAAGCCCTCTTAGGAAACCATTAAGCCAGTAAAGCTCTGAGGGGCTTATGAAGATGTGGGCCATCTGGAGAGATGGCCATGGGCCGGTGGGGAAGCACACAAACTGTCTCCCTGTAGCTGTCGCTCTGTCCCAGACCCGCTAACTGGACATCTACCCTTGGGAGAATTAATTAATCTGCCTTCTCTTGCGTATATATCAGTGTCTCCGCTCAGTCTGCCACATTCAACGATGAGTATGGCAGGATTTGGTTACACCCAGCATATGGTTATTTCTTTTCATTTCAATTAGGTACAGATGCTTAATTGCTGGATTTAATTTTAATAAATGTCATGTGTATAAAACGTAACACATGCCAAAATGAAGTAGAAGGCTGGATTATAATGGAATTAAAGCTTTTACATTAAATTAAACTCCTGCAAACCATGCAGCAAGCAACTTTCTAGCACACACTCTGCCTTTCCATTAAGGAAAGCCCATTTCCTCCCAATGCCCACGTGCAGGATCTGGACTTCCACACCTTCCACTGGAATGCAAATGTATGTTTATTTTTACAAAAATTACCTAAGCAGATGCTCGCTTAAATTATTTAAAAATACAAAATTACATATTGGCCATTCCCACTAGAGATCCAAATATCTTCACACTCAAAAATAAAAATTCTGTCATCATTTAAACACCTGTATGACATTCCAAATCTACGCTGTTTGTATTTTTTCCATGGCAAATAGTGCAGGTTTTCTTTCTTTTTTGTGTGTGTGTGTGTGTTTTTTGTGCGTTTAAGAGCATGACGGCCACTGGTCGTCTCTATAACAATTCTCCAAAAACCTTTGTGCTCCACTGACAAATCGCCATTCCGTGGTCAATTATAGGCCTACCTCATAAACCTAAGTAGACTCTGCTTAAAGGTAATACGGTTAAGTTAACGGTAATACGGTTAATAAAGGTTCACCCAAAAATGAAAATTCTATCATCGTGTACTCACCCTCGTGTCGTTCCAAACCTGTATGAGTTGCTTTCTTTAGTAGGAAAAAAAATACTATGGAAGTCAATGGCAACCACCAACTGTTTGATTACCAGCAATCTTCAAAATATCTTCTTTTATGTTCGACATAAGAAAGCAACTCATACAGGTTTGGAACGACATGAGGGTGAGTACATGATGACAGAATTTTCATTTTTGGGTGAACTATCCCTTTAAGTAGCCTCTAAACACCAGCTGGTGTCTCGAAGCATCTTCCAGTTCCTCTATAAAGCGGCATTGAAAAGTTAATTGGATGCTGCTGCACTCTTGTGGTCTTAATGGAAACTGCATGAACTAGAATGCAGCTTCTTATGTCGCATATGTAGCATGTTTCAGTCATCCATTTTGACTTACTGGTAGCCATATCTATTAGTTAATAAAAATAAGTAAATTTTAAAAAGCTGGTGTGAAGCACAGCTCACACCAAAGTCAAACACAGAACTTTCAGTCCAGACAGCTTTCTATTGTTCAATGCGGCGATTTCGCGAGAATTGAGCTTCATCTTGAACTAAATAAACAGTGTTAAAAGCTGATTTCTAGTTACGATAGATACAATCCGACGATCGCCTCATACTCTATAAAATAGCATAATAGGCTACATCCATTTGTTCGCGAACGCTTGATGTAACTTTCTTCAACCACTAAGAGGCACCAATTAACAGCTGTTGATATTCAATCACATTTACACTCTTTGTGTTTTCTTCATGTTTAAACTCATGTTAGAAATTAAGCCACTTTGGATAGGTTATGTCAAATTATATTGCATATTGAATATTTTGGCGTTTACAAAAGTGTTTATGCAGCACCCCTTTTTGAATTTATTAACTGAAATGTCTTCCATCTTCATTTTACTTTATAAAAGCATAATTCCATGCAGTGTAGCGTACTATGTCCACACTTTTAGTCAGATCATGCAAAGTTAATAGCCTTTTGGTCTCATCTCATGAAAACATTTATCTTATTATGCAAATGGATACAATAGTTGAATGTAATATCCAGGTTATTTGTGTCGGAAAATGAAGAGTAATTTAGTCAACATAAGGATGTAATGAGGGTGTACTGTGACTATGGACCGTTACATAATGTTATTACCATTGAAAAGGCTTGTATTCCAAAGCCATCGCTTCTTTTGAATAAATGAGCCAATGTAACAAGCACAATAAATGAAAAGAAGACTCAACTAATTTGTAGTTATATCAGGTACAGCCTGAATCTTCAATATTTAGAGTGCTGTTCCCTCAAGTTAGTATGCATTATTTACTGGAACCTCTTCTTTCAGGACCTATTTCTTTTTATTTATAACTTTTATAGTAATTTACTGTAATTCATATACTGTATCTTAATTTCTTAAGAAATTAACCTGACTGATAACACAACATTTTAAAGTGACACTCACAAAAGGTGCTTTTATTGTTATAAGACGTAATGCTATAAGAATGTTATTCTTATTCATTCTAACCTCTGTTCTACCTGTTTTTATGTGTGCTAAACAATGAACATCCAACAAGTGTCACATTTGAAGATATAAGACGGTTTTCATGGTGCATGGTCTTTTTCAACATTATAATGATGTTTTTCTCCAATGTATCTTCATTGTTCACATGTTAAGAGAGAGAATTTTCAAACTAGAGAGATCTTTAGAGATTTTGGTATTACTGTTCTCCTTTGTCTATTTACAAGAATGGCAGCTGGATATCAAAAGTCATGTTCACACAAATATCACGTCAGTGGAGTTGAAAAAGTGGTATAAAAAAATTCAAGCACAAACACTTTTCGCTGCAATCAATACACAGCATCACCTGCCCTTGGCAAGTCAACACACTGCTAATTCGTCACTTCAGAGGCCTATATGCCTTGACTTGCTTTTGGTAGTTGGGATATTGGGAATAAAAAATCAAAACATTAAAATCAACACTCAGGCCGAATATAAGGAAAGGTGTCAGACCATACAGCATCATCTTCCCAAATGGCTTTTCACATTGAAATATGTGAATCATAGGAAGAGGGTTGAAAGTGTCTTCATAATACACACTGACATTTGTACCGTTAATGACAGGCAACAAAATATCAATGTTGGATAAGAGGAATCAGAATGTTTAAACAAACAACTGTGAGATGAGTCAGTGAATGTGAGGCACAACTGCCAGCATTAGGCTACATTTCATTAATGAACAGATCAATGGTTTATAAGTCTGTAATCTAAGACTCCCGATATTGAGGATTTATGGGGGAAACTTTCTGTTTCTTAGAAGTTAGCAGAATCTGTTCTGATTCTGTTCAGTATTACACTTTGAGATTTAAGCAATGTTTATTTTAGATTAGCTATAATCTAGATTAGGCCTAGTTAAATTTATAAATATTCACTGTTAGTTTATTTTTGTTCATAACATTAATGTAACTAATGTAATTAATACATTTTCACTTGATATATATACACACACACACACACATACAAATTACTCATGGGGATTTTTCAGTGTTTCTACAAGTAAAAAGCCAGGCGAGTAGTAGCCTACTTGTTTATTAGTGAGTCATGTCAACTCATTGAACACTGATTCATTCAGGAACGAAACACGTCTGTGTGTTGCTCAGATGGAAACACAACAGTTGATTTGGTTTAGTTTGGTTTGGAACTCGTTGGTAGAGCAAAAATACATAAAGCCTAACTGGCAAGATCGTGTCTACCACGTAAATTCTTTTTTATTGAACTGTTGTATCCACCTTTTTTTCATTGCGGAAGTAAGCTATTTTCTGTAAAAGTGCGAGACTTCCGATTTATTAGCATTCATTCTTTTTCCTTTTTTTTTGTTATTCAAAGAACAATAACATACAATATTTTATCAAGAAATAATATCAAAAAGAAGAAAAGGAAAAGAAAAAAGATCACAACAAATAAAAGTTGCCAGGGAGATGTAAGTAAAGTTCAAAACACAGATGCAAGATAGGCCTATACATACTGTACATAGTACACGCGTAGTCATAGAATATTAAATAAATATATTATAAAGTTCACAAGTTTTCAAAGTTCTTACAGCTTTCTTATCGTCTCTGATACTGTCAATATACATAGGCTATTTCAGTCAACAAAACCTAAAAATTGGGTTTCTGATTTGCACAGATTCATTCATTGAGAAACAAGCACAAAGCCATCTTTAGAATTTTGGCTTTGAACTTCCGTTTTTGCAGTAGCTCTGTATATTTCTTCAGAAGAGTAATTAGCTGGTGAAGTGGATTTACTTATTGTAGTATTAACGAAAGTTATCATGAGCATTGCGACGCGGATGTCATAACAAATGTCAGTAGACCGGTAAGATTTTAAAACCAGCAGTTCATTCCTAAATTGACCTTACCTTCACGATGTGGAAAAACAAACCGGAAGACAGAAAACAACGAGTGTAGTGTTAAATATGTGGCGTAGGGGCTACATGAGGTCTATAGGTAAATAAGAAGAAGAATAACAAAATGCAGTAAATGGTGAAACTTATACCAACAAATACCTGTTTGCAATATCAAGCAGCATAACAAGCTGTTTTGTACAGGAAGCGTACACCTTTTTAAGGTGTGGTCACATTAGCAAAAATGAGTTCCATTTGTAAATAGTGGGATGCATGAAGCACAGCTCACATAAGTCACATTTCTGATTTGTTTGAGTATGGGACTATGTTTAGTCACTGATATGACTTTAGACTTTTGTAACCCATATTGTTGCTTGCAGCTATTTTCATTTCAGTGGCTTCCACAAGTTTGATAAAAAAACTGAGATTCTGCAACCTTTTTTCTTCATGGGTTTTTCTTTAAAGAAAGTGTAAATATCTGGATGAGACCTACAAAGCAGTTTATGAATATATATATATATATATATATACTGTATATATATATATTTTACATGTCAGATTGAACAGAGAACTCTTTATCTTTACAAACATAAAGAACACTGATCTGGGCCTACAAAAACTCACGGTGAAAGATGGGAAGTAGCCACTTGGGAAATAAGTGATGACGTTCTTCTTAATGGTGAACACGGTGACACTTGTCACATTGAGTAAGTTATGCAATTTCAAATAAGCCCTCTGGGCTCAACGAGACTGATGAAATGTTGAAAGAGACATTAAAAGGAGCGTAACTGCCTGTTCTGGCTTATAATAACTCCAATGACTGGGAAATCTTTCCTACTTTGTTACTTTTGCTGCTTCCCTACTGTGTTATCACAAGCAATGCTAATGTAAAAAAACACAAACATTTCATGTCTGTTGAAATGAAAACTACAGTTTGAGGTGAGATGTGAACAGAAAGTGAATGAGGAAGATGAAAAGCAATTAGAAGAGAGTAAAATCACATCGGAGAACAAAATGTCACTCAGACAAAAATGGGCGCTAGTATAATTAATGTGTGCAATTGTGGCCACAGAATGATTAGAGAAGTATTCTTTATGCTTTATAATAAGTCTGGGAACAACAAGCACTGCAGCATGGCAGAAATCTGATCAATTTCTTGATTTAAATGATCTACATACTAGATCAAATGGGATGTTGTGTCAATTATTAATGGAAAATACTTACAAGTTTATCTCTACAATTTGTTTATATGGGACCAAGATCTCATATTCCTCAGGGATATTTAATTTTTGGCCCTTCCAGTGTCCCAAAATTGCTTTGAAGTAGGGTACAGCAGGACTGCTTTTTACATAGTGTATGATTGGAGAAAAACATGTATTTTTTTATTGAAAATTCATGGAGCAACACATTTTGTTGAAAAAGAAGACTTAATGTAGTTTAATTTGTTTAAAATCATAAATGTATTAAGTGATGAGGGGGACCTTTGACCCCAAACTCAGGGTAGATGGCTGACCAGCATGGGCCAAAAGGCCTGCAGTATTAATATAAATATTTTAGCTAAAGTAATACGTTTTGTGTAGTAATATAAGTACATGCTTGTTTAAAACAATAACTTCAGCATACATATATATTCTGTTTTGATAAATAAAATAATTTAATGTACTTTTGTGTCATAAATACCCAATTAAATATAGCCTAGGCTAATATTTTATTATATGATATGATTATTTCATTATAAATATGGTGATTATTTATAACATGGACACCCAACTTAATAATATTGACTATTTGAATCTAACAGTGTCTCAACAACAAATGGAAAAGTCAGATATATATATATTTAAAAAAATATATATTATGCTTTTTGTCCCACGGCGCTTTTCAACATCTCAAAATATATTTGGTTATATTAATGATTTTCATTTGTTACATACATCTATAACATTTTACAAATATTAAATATTAGTCATTAAACATTAACAACTTAGCGCAGAATTGAATTTTATTGTGTCAAGGATCAGCCAGGTTTCCACGCGCATGGTGAAACACGGATGTTTAGGAACATGCTGAAGTGAGTTTTTTTGCCATCTAGTGGTTTAGAGAAAAATTGCTCCGGTTACTAACATAACCTCGGTTCCCTGAGTTAAGGGAACGAGCGTTGTGTATGGGGAAACTCCTGTTTACACTGATACTGAAGCCTGATTTGTTCACGTTTGTGTAGCTGCACAAACCAATGGCACTCTAGCCCACCAGAATGGGCGGAGCCGACCCCTATATAAGTCGGCTCAGAGCATCATTTCATCAGAATCATTCGACTGATGTGACAGTCATCGATTCGCGTGCAGCTTGTAGCACGGCAAGTGACACAACGCTCGTTCCCTTATCTCAGGGAACCGAGGTTACGTCAGTAACCGGAGCGTTCCCTTTTGAACATTCTCTCGCTTTGTGTATGGGGAACACATCTAATCACGCCGCGCTACGAGCAGATATAGAACTTCCTGCTCTGCGAGCCCAGTCTAGGAGAACTTAATTAAGGACTCCAAAGAACATGAGCCAAACTGAGGCCCAAGCACTGCTGAGGACTACAGATATAACTATTTCCGCCCACGGGGGGAAATAAGCGAACTAAATAGACAAAATCCGGACGTCTAAATTGTATAATCTGGCAAAAGTGGACGACGACAATCAGCCACCCTGACAATTAGTTCCCATTCACTTGACTGACGTTAATGCCAAAAGGAGGGCGGTCTTAAGCGACATGGGCTGGAATGGAGCAGCTCGAAAGGGCCCTCAGGACTATGGGTAAGTCCCAGGTTGGCACGGTCTGAGGGCGAGCAGGATACAATCTCTGGGTGCCCTTCAAGAACTTAATGACCAAGTAGTTTCTGCCGACTGACCGGCCAGCTTCGAGAGAATGATTCGCTGTGATAGCTGCCACATAAACTTTGAGTGTGTTCGGGTAGTGAATGTAGAAATGTAGTGTCCATTCTCCCGGAGCCAAATTGCCTCTGGAGAGCGCGTCTGTGCCAAGGTTCAGACTGCCCTGCACATGAACTGCTATAGATAGAGAGGAGTCTGCTCTGTGCCCAAAGCAGAAGGCGTCAAGTCATCCTGTAAAGAGAGCGTGACTTGAGACTGCCTTGGTGGTTGATATAGGCTACCACCGTCATGTTGTCCGATCGGACCAGGACGTGTTGCCCCTTTAAGGCTGGCAGGAAGGTTTTCAGGGCCAGAAAAACCGCCATCATTTCGAGGCAGTTGATGTGAAGGCGCCGCTCGTGGGTCGACCAGGAGCTGGATGCCAGACAGTCCTCTAGCAGAGCGCCCCAACCCGTGTTGGAGGCGTCCGTAGTAACCACCTTCCTTCTGGAGGTCAGTCCCAACTGAACGCCTGGTTGAGACAGACGAGAAGTCGTCCAAGGGGCCACAGCCTCGATACAGCGATGGGGTACCCTGACATAAAACCGGACCAGGCGCCAGGCGTGGGACGGGACATGGGCTTTGAGCCAATATTGGAGAGGCTGCATGTTAAGCAGGCCTAGAGGAATCACAGAGGAGGCGGCCGCCATTAGGCTGAGCACTCTCTGGAAAGTCCATGAAAGATGCTGCCAGTCGCTGAAAAGACCGTTCGCTGTCTGGGGAACAACTGACTCTTGTGTGGGTTGATTTTCAACCCGAGGCGCTCCAGATGGCTGATCAGCAGCGATCTGTGCGCAATTAGTTCCCATTCTGTTCTGGCTAAAACCAGCCAATTGTCGAGGTAATTGAGACCGCGGATTCCCATCGGTCTCAAAGGGGAAAAAACCGCATCGATGCACTTCGTAAAAGTGCGAGGGGTCAGAGACAGTCCAAATGGTTGGACTGTGTACTGATAGGCCACTCCCTCGAATGCGAATCTTAAGAACGGTCTGTGGCGGGGGGTTATGTGGATGTGAATGTACGCATCTTTCAGATCCACTGTCAGAAACCAGTCCTTGGGACAAACCTGACTGAAGTAAACGGAAGCTAGTAACCTCGTTTTACCGTGTTTAAAACCCAACTTGACACACCGGGAATGGCTACCCAGGCCATGAACTGAGTGGCAAGAGGCTCTAATTTTTCGAGTGGTGGACACAGGTGGGCGGTGACCGCCTCTTCCAGAGGGGGAAGTCCGCTGAATCCTCTCTCTTCAGCGCCGTCAACGGTGATGAGAGCAGCTGAAGAGGATGAGCTCGCATGTGCCGAATAGGGGGGCACCAGTTCTTGGTCTTGATCAGTTGGTCTTGCAGGCAAGAACGGAGCAGGTCGCTGGTGCGAAGATCGCTGACAGCGTCCTTTCAGGAACCACTCATCGAGCAGGCCATGGGCGGGCTCAACCGATATCCTCCACCACCTTAGAAAGAACGCGGATCAGCTCGCTGTCCACATTCGGCCGTGCTGAGCGAGAAGAGGGTGGGGCGTCACAGTCTTCGCCGGAACTCTCCCACTCTTCTGTATCCGACACCGTCAAAGATACAGAGTCGTCGACGGCAATCTCTTCCTCCGAGGCGCCGAAGGAAATCAAGCCGCTCGCAGCAGAAGAGGGGCATTGATCTTCCTGCGTGAGGAACACTGGCGACTCTGTGAGGTGCGGGGAGGGCGGGGCACGCAGGCTCCGAGCCGACGTGACATCGCTCGAACCTGCTGTCAGAGTCCCGCTGCTCCGATGTTTCTTTCTCTCGCGGGAGAGAGGAAACGAGAGCAGAGCGGGGAGGACCACCTTCATGAAAGAAGGCGACCCGCGAGCGAAGACTGGCGAGGCTCATTCTTTCACAATGAGAGCATGTACCCCCAGTGAGCGCAGCCTCTGCATGGGCGATGCCCAGACAGGCGACACGCTCTCTGTGCTGGTCAGACTCAAGCAGGGGATCCCTGCACGAGTCCCACTCATGGTGCAACATTTGAAGCAACGCGCGCTTGGAAATTTGCTCAAATTTGCTCTTTTATTCAGGCGGATAGCCGCAGGGGAAGGTGTCCGCGCCGCTTCTTCCACTGCCGGGGCTTCTTTCGATGGCGGCGAGTAGAGAGAGCTTCTTTCATTCTTCTTCGGCTTCTTCCGTCCTGTGTCAGCGAAGAAATGATCCTCGTCACTGAAGGAGAATATTCTGATGAAATGGCGCTCTGAGCCGACTTACATAGGGGTCGGCTCCGCCCATTCCGAGAACGTTCGAAAGGGAACTAATTATATCTTTAACCCATACCCTACTCTGTCCGTTTCGTAGCCTATGTATCCGTAATAGTTTGTTTCTTAGGTTGTGTGTCTAATGCATTTCTTTTCTGTAGACCACACTGCCTGATAAACTCCTCATCCCTCTGAAAGACAACATGGCCTCTAATTAGTACCCTGAAATATCAGTGTTTATTCCCTCAGCCTAGAGTTCCCTCTCTAATACTCAGCGGAAGCATTAATTAAATAGCGGCCTATCAGATGCAGCTACATTGTATGCAGCTGCTCTCTACCCATTGATTTTCTAAGATTGCCGTGAAGTGGCAATCTTGCCATATTGATAAGGTTAATTACCCAGTCTCTTTTCACTGTAAACAACGGCAGAGGAGTGAAAAAGATACCACCATTTTCGCATTAAAGTAAGTGACTGTTGACATTTATACATGGATGTTTATGGGTATGATATGTTTACCATGGATTGTAGTGTGGATTAAATTATTTATAACATAGGTTATAAAAGCTGGAAATGTTTTTGTTTAGGTCTTCTGACTCATTTGAAAGGCTTTGGAAGTATATTTTCAGTATAAAAGCACAACATTTCAAAAACGTTTCAGCTGTTCAGAAACAATAACCAGATGCAGGATGTCAAGGATGTTTTATTTCATGATGATAACTAGAAATCCAACATGTGTTCTATAATGATCGCACATAAGAGGCTCTTGATGTGCTATATGTTAGCTATATGTCAGGAACAACATGCACTCTCTAAATGGCAAATTACTCTGATGCTACATGTTTGACATAACTTTGTGTGTTAAAATTGTTGGGCAAACTTAATACTGTTGGGGAAATGTGTTTGGGAGTGTGTAGGTGGTGTTGTAGGAATGGGTGGGGAATGAATGGATGTATGATGGGAGAGATTAACGCTGATAAACTTGCTGTGTGAGTCATGCTTTCATTACTTAGGTTAGCATGAAGATGAGTTAAATTTTTTCCCATGGTGCTCCTGGGTCACAGAGACCCCAAGTTGCCCAACTGACCAATAAGTGAGATGGTATATAAGTCAATAAATCCCCCTGTCCATTAACCTGAAGCTATTGCACTTTCCCGACACTGTAGTGCCAATAAATAGCTTCATAAGAATTACAGACATGTGGTACCTTAAAGGGGTCATGAACTGCATTTTTAAAAATTATTATTTTATAATGTTCTCTGAGTAATAAGCTATTTTCTGTCTTGTTTTTGAGCCTCTCTGCAGAATGGTCTGTTTTTATAGGTGGGGCGCATTTAAGACTCACAAGTAAACACTCACTGCTATGATATGAAACTGCTAACAGTTTCGCTTATTAAAAAAACAGATGGATGCTGCTGTGAGATACTCTGGAAACAACATGGGTCACTTGGGTTAAAAAAAACGCATAAATACTCAGTATATATCAAACGACGGTCTGGAACAGACAATGCAATAGTGGCAAAAGCACGTTTATTCACACTTATGTGTTGAGACTTTACTGTTGGATCCACTCTAGTCAAACTCAGCGCTGCCATAATCGTTTACTTTCTTCTGTTTAAAAACGAATCCATAGCAAAGTAAAGCAAACAAACAAACAGACTTTCACTGACGCAATCTGAAGCCTGTTTCAGAAAGGAGGTTAAGTGAAAACTGGTTAACGCTGAGTATGTTAACGCTGAAATGAAGGAAACTCTGGGTTTTCCATTTCAGAATGGGAGGTTTGTTAAACCCAAGAAAGCAGGGTAAGTCAAGCCCGTTTCTGAAAGAGAGGTAACTTACTTTGTGAACCTAACCTGGTTGGGAGCAGGTTTTCTTAGTTAAACCCGGAGTTTCTTTCAGTCTCCTCCCCCTTTTTACAGCATAAGCGATGTTTAAATACCTCATTCATTCATTCACGCTGCAAAAAAGCTTTTCTTAGTGAGTATTTTGGAATCTTAATTAAGTACATTTTACTTAAAACAAGAAAAATAATCTTAATGCAAATGGAAACAAGATTATGTTTCTTATACCCCATTGGCAGATAATTTGCAAAATAATAAAAAATAATACACTTAAATTCTCCCCCAAGACTAAATACCTTATGTCATTTTTCTTATGTAGAAAATGCATCTTCATTTAAGAATCTTTAGATATTTTGTTTGGAAACAAGACTAAAATAAAAAGTAAGATTTTTTTTTTTGCAGTGCAGGTACACTGCTTTCATACATTCATATTTTCATCATAGACACTGTGAAAGTGACAAAACGGCATGTCCTTTTATACAGAATCCTGTAGATGAGGAGGCTGCATTAATTCGTAGGGAGGTACATTTATTTTGCCATATCCACATGCATATTTATTGGAGTGGTACCATTTTTAAATGGTTGTTTTCTATATAACATCAGGGATGCAGAGCACATTAGTAAGGCTGCTGAATACAGGGCAGTAAGGAAAGTGTGCCTCGCTCTCATGCTCTTTATGAGAATTTTTGTGTCGTTTCCTGAGCACAGACCCATCGAAAATGAAGCTGATTACTGTATGGAATGGAAGGATGCCAGATGGAAGGGTAGTTCGAGATATATGCCGTACCCACCACCACAGCTGTTACATTTATTTGGCCATCTTTATTTCCTATAAATACAATAGTAACAGTTATTCTTTGTCCTGTTTGATTTTAATATTATTCCAATACTTAGTATTGTGGCCATCTCCTCTTCATCTATTCTTCATTATTTTGCAAGCTATCTTGCTGTTGGCTGAGTAGAAGTCAAATGTTAATTTCATTACTCTCATTAAGAAATGCAACAGTTTGGATTAGAGAACATTTAATCATGTGAAAAGAGCATTAGACTATGTGGATTTTATTTAATATGTCAAATGCTTGTAAAGTCGCACCCACAAATCTTTTTTGCTTAAAGCTTTACCTGATTGAATTATGTTTTTATACTTCTTTTTTATTTTGCCTGTGGGATTAATATTAATTCAATAACTTACCGTTCTTCCACTTTTTATCTTTGATATTATAACAGTGATTAAGAATTAAAGTTATACATATTGATTTGGAAGTATGTCGATGTCTTTTTTGTCAGGTGCTGTTGCCATGGTGAATCAAAATTTCAGAGCTCCATTGATCATGGCTTTACATAGTTGTGGTGCATCCGCTAAAGTCAACGTACTCAGAATTGATTGAACTAACTCATTTCAACTGTTCTGAAACAGAAAACTCAAGAGTTTCCCATCTCAGGTTAAGTCAACTCAGAGTTGGTTGAACCACCTTATTGAAAAGGGCCCCTGGAGCTCTTTGCTAATTTTACCCCGTGTTTACACCGGAAGCGAGCAGTGCAATGCAACTATAGGCAACATAACCTATTATTCTGTCTACACTGGATGAGGCACAGATTGACACAACAAATCTCTGACAGTAAACTGATGTCCCGCTAGATATGTTTGGATCACAAGGAAGGCAATTCATCTTTTTTGTCAGGTGCTGTTGCCATGGTGAATCAAAATTTCAGAGCTCCATTGATCATGGCTTTACATAGTTGTGGTGCATCCGCTAAAGTCAACGTACTCAGAATTGATTGAACTAACTCATTTCAACTGTTCTGAAACAGAAAACTCAAGAGTTTCCCATCTCAGGTTAAGTCAACTCAGAGTTGGTTGAACCACCTTATTGAAAAGGGCCCCTGGAGCTCTTTGCTAATTTTACCCCGTGTTTACACCGGAAGCGAGCAGTGCAATGCAACTATAGGCAACATAACCTATTATTCTGTCTACACTGGATGAGGCACAGATTGACACAACAAATCTCTGACAGTAAACTGATGTCCCGCTCTATTTCTGACATACTAGCATTCTGACCTGAAAGAGAAATTGATTCGCGACATGACGCAACAGCGTTCACGTCCTATCTAGATATGTTTGGATCACAAGGAAGGCAATTCAAGACCGTTTTTCACAACTTACACTACACAGTGTCTTGCAATCTTGTAATGTCATCTGTATGGTTCTGTTGGAGTAATCCTGTGTTTGTGTCTCTCTGGTATTTCCTCTTCTTCTACTACAAGTGTGTATCAGTGGGTGGGGCTAAAGAGGCAGTGATGTAGAAGCAGGCATTGATCATCTTCTGTGGAGGTGGTGCTTAGCCACACTGTTACATCATAAAGTGGCACATTCCATAACGAGTCGTTTTCTGAGCTTGGTTTCAATAAAAGCTGTTTTTAAACTAACAAGAAAGTTTTGAGTTTTGAAACTTACAGGATGTTTTTATAGTACATTTACTTGTTATACGTCAAAGTATCAAGGGGAATTTGATTTCTCAGTTCATGACCCTGGGTTTAACAGTTACAATCACCATCCATATTTTTAATGGTCCTATAATAATATAAGATTAGAACAAGACTGAGTAAATGAAGTTGTTGTTTTTTTTGGGAGCACGTGCAAGTAATTTTTCATTTATGTTTTGTTAGTTGATTCATATTAGACTCATATGCATAAACCAATTTGTCATGCATTAATTTATTCTGAAATCAAGTGTTTGATAATAGGGCAAAAAGTCCATTCAGTTTTTTTTTTTAGGAAAAAAAGCATCTGCATAATGAAATTTATATATATATACATATATATTTGTGTGTGTGTGTTACAGTTTAGTGTAAAACTTATGTTTAAAAGCTACAGGGAAAAAAATAATAATTACATATATACAGTGGGGAAAAAAAGTCTTTAGTCAGCCACCAATTGTGCATGTTCTCCCACTTAAAAAAATGAGAGAGGCCTGTAATTTTCATCATAGGTATACCTCAACTATGAGAGAAAAAATGAGAAAAAAAAATCCAGAAAATCACATTGTAGGATTTTCAAAGAATTTATTTGCAAATTATGGTGGAAAACTTGCACACTTGCACAATTGGTGGCTGACTAAATACTTTTTTGCCCCACTGTATATATATATATATATATATATATATATATATATATAATTTAATTTACAATTTAGTGTAACAGTGTAGTGTGGAAAACACTACACATAATATGGTGATGCACTTCTCACTTTGGTAAGCTGCTATTGCTCATAATGTTACTCCTCAATCACTATAGGATGAATCACATTCATTTTGTTAATTTGCATTATATGTGTTTCCATCCCACCTGTCTGTTTTGACTGCAGTGTGGTCTTCTTTATGCTCTTTGATTAATCCTCTTAATTTCATTCCTACCTCATTCCTTTTCAGTCCCTCTTGCCGAATAAATTATCTCTTTGACCTGTGAGAAAGCTCTCGTTCTATTTATTTCAGTCCTGCTGAAGCTACTCAGTCATCCAGTCCCAATCCTCCAAAACTCTAGCAATAACCCTCTTGTAAAGGATATTCACTGATTATTTATTCACTTTGATATTTAGCCGATATTTCCCAGTGGTGCTATGCTTAACTGTGTATCAAATCTCGCTCTCCCATGTGCGTCATGATGTGCGGCGACAGACACACAAACTCAGCACACCTCCCGCTACTCATACACAACCACAGGCTTCATTTTACCTAGACAGGTAGACACATTGAGATACAAGTTTTTTTTTTTTACATGTTTTGAATCAAACAGATATGAATATGAACAATCCCACACATACACACACATACATTCAGAATATGCCCAGAAATATGAGGCTGTATCCTAATTCTGAGAATCTTACTCTTGAGCCCATGACACTCAGATGCTTGACATTTTTATAATGAGGAGATATTAAACAGACATTGGTGCAATCGTATTATCTGTATCTAGATCCCACTCAAGGGAGCTCCTGCCACACCCCCAAAACAAGACAAAGCTGATTACAAAAGGCTGAATTTAGGCTTTTTATTTTTCCATAACACTCCAACGCCTTCCTCTTCTCAGTTAATTGGAAATTCAATGAAAGTTATAGTAACTCTCTACTATTTATTTCAATAATGTGATATAAGCACTCCCTATTGACCTCAACATCATATCATCAGAAGCAAACACTTAAAAGGCATCACCTTTTCTGGTCTTGTGAAAAATTACATAAAGGACATCAAGACCTGTTGACTAAACATCTATTTTTTTCCTACTTGATTTCATCCTCATATACTGCCTCTATTTACACAATAAAATGTAGTTAATATATCAATGGGTGTTGAATTCCCACATTGCATAAAAGGCTTAAGCTTCATATAACATGCAATATATAGCATGCATGTTTGTCTTCCACAAACAGCATTAATATGGGATTTTAATGTTATTACTTGTAGCTCATATCTGTCAAATTCATACAGTGATACTGTTTGTGTGAAACGTTTTGATTCAGATTCAGAATCACAAGTGGCATCTGTGTAACTGTATATTTATAATTGTTTATTTATATTTATATGGTAGCACTGCATTAGTGTAGACTAGACTAGAGGATATATATACAGTATATGTGTTTAAAATCTAAAATTATTTTAAATATGTTTTTTTAATATTTCAAAATATTTTTTATTTATTTTACTTTATTTATTTATTATTTATTTACTTACTTATTTAACAGCCAAAATATATCCTTATTGGTAGACTACTCCTGCAGTACTGCAGTATTTCTGAAGTCATATAGTATTTGCTTATAAGGACCAGTCCCTTTTAAATCAATGCATAATTCAGTGATTTCCAGTGTTTGAATGTGTACTGGCATTTTAGATCAAATCCCATGGTTTCAAGCCAGTTTCATGGCCTGTAAATCTAGTTCAGATCCATTAGGTCTCTGCGGTGCTGATACTGTTACGTTGCTTTGCATAAAAACATCTCAGCTGAGCAGTATCATGTTAGACTGCAGTTTGCTATAAAGAAAGAAAATTGTAGTTGTTAAATTGCATCTGTGTTTTATGAATTTAACTTTTTTATGAATAATTTTAATTAATTTTTTTAAATGAATCAAATTGTTATTTCCTGGTTCTGTTGTCAGATATATACACAGTGATTATGTGGCTATGGCTTTCTAGGCCACTTGCAGGCAACATAACAAGGGATATTTGCAAAAAAGATCCAAAGAACAAGTTTTGTCCTCTCTCAGGGCATATCTTCTTTAGTAAGCCATTTTAAATAACAAACAACAGCATAAGAGTCCCTGTTTGAACACCAGGAGTTAGTAAGCATGGATTCCCAGGGAAAATACATTTAAAAGAAATATTAAAAATTACTTTTCTGAAAATTATGTGGCATAATGGACTCTAAATCAAATTTATAACCCTTATGGTTTAGTGATCTTCAGATATTCCAGAGATATGGATAGGAAAATGGATCGAAAGTATAATTACTGGCATGTGAGTCCAGTTCTTTCCAGGAATGATAAATTAGTTTTATTAGTTTGTACTAGATAATTATGTGTAAATGAACATCATAGTCTGACTCACTCATATGATTTACACTTTACAGTATTTTTTTCCCATGTCAAGGAATTACATAGTCATGGCCAAAAGTTTTGCAAAACATTTTGTGTTTTGCAAAGTTTGCTGGTATAAGCTGTTGTGGTGTTCATTCACATTGTTTCTAGATTATTGTGTAGAGTGATCAGATGCATTTAAAATAATTGTTAAAAGCTTCATTGGCTAAAAAAAGAACTTTTCACAAAAAAACAAAACAAATTTGACTTTTTTTTATCTTGACACAAAATGACCAGCTAATATTAATTGACTAATCATATCAGCAGCATATGTGAAAGTGTGAATAAGTACTAGTCAGGTAAAATCACTATCATACTAATTAGATTGTAAGAGCAGACTGATTGCTATAAAAGGAGGGAAGAAGCGCTTCCAATCATTGTGTTCTTGTTAGCAATGGTTACCTCCAAAGAAACACATGCAGCCATCATCGCTTTGCATCAAAATGGCCACACATGCAAGGAAATTACTACAAAGAATATTGAAAGAACCATTTACCAGATCATCAAGAACTTCAAGGAGAGAGGTTTGACTGCAGTGAAGAAGTCTTCAGGACGTCCCAGAATGTCCAGCAAGCGCCAGGACCATCTCCTCCTGAGGAGTCAGCTGGAATCGTGTCACCAGCAGTGCAGAGCTTGCTCAGGAACGGCAGCAGGTTGGTGTGAGAGCATCTGCACGCACAGTGAGGTGAAGACTTTTGGACAACAGCCTGGTGTCAAGAAGGGCAGCAAAGAAGCCACTTCTCTCCAAGAAAAACATCAAGGACAGACTGAAATTCTGCAGGAAGTACAAGGATTGGACAGCAGAAGACTGGTGCAAAGTTATTTTCTCTGATGAAGCTCCCTTCCGACTGTAGACATCTGGAAAATTGATTGTTTGGAGAAGAAAACGTGAACGCTACCATGAGTCCTGTGTTGTGCCAACAGCGAAGCATCCATGTGTGGGGTTGCTTTTAAACCAAGGGAGTGGGCTCTCTCATAATTCTGCCCAAAAACACTGCCATGAATAAAGAAAATGGCTCGAAGATCATTACATTGAAATTTTGGATCCGTGGCCAGGCAACTCCCCGGATCTCAATTCCATAGAGAACCTGTGGTCAGTCTTCAAAAGGCGAGTAGACAAGCAGAAGCCCACAAATTGTGATCAATTTCGAGAACTAATAAGGCAAGAATGGATCGCCATCAGTCAGGATTTGGCCCAGAAGCTAATATCCAGCATGCCAGAGCGAATTGCAGAGGTTATGAAGAACAAGGGTCAACACTGGAAATACTGACTCATTATATTTTTTGCCAATAAAAGCCTTTAAAACTTATGATATGCTTATCATTGTTTTTCAGTATACCATAGAAACATGTGGAAAAATAATCTACAAATACTGAAGCAGCAAACTTTGCAAAACACAAAACTTATGCCACTGCCAAAACTTTTGGCCATGACTGTACTATATGGCATCACAAAGTCACATTTTGACATTTCTACGTTTAGAGAATCCTAGAGAGTAAAGGGTTTTGGTAACTGAACTTTAGCCTGGTGACCCGAGCCTGGTTCTCAAACTGAAACGCGCTCTTATTTCTTACAGACAGACTCTGGAGAAAGACAATGGTAGCCTACAGAGCTTCAGACACTGCAGTGTTACTTTGATTACATTTTTTTTCATCCCCTTTGGTTTGCCCATAAACATGGTTAAAGAAACCAGAAAAATCTTCCTTTGCTTTGATATATGGTGTTTGTCTAGTATGTCATGACTGTTGTCAACCAGAGGAATTACCATATGCATATTTAAAAAATATTCAAATATAAAACGTTTAAAATATTCATATCTCAGCAAAGGATTTGAACAATTATTCCAAATGCATTTTACAGTAAAACAATCCTGTTTATATAAAATGTCTTGTTGAAGATGACAGATTTGAGTTTTATTACTCATAGCTTTGACCATATGTGGAAGTTGTCCATTCATTTCACATCATCATTTGTGTTAATTAATCACGTGCCGGGGCTGATCCATCGTGACGTACTTTGCAGGTCGATTTACGAAGAGGGTGTGTAACTGCGAGAGTTGATAATGTTAGGCTGTAAGTCGAAAGCAAAGCACCAGACGAAGCTGCGCGAACGAGAGCATGAGGAGCAGCAGCCAGTGTGAACGCGGAGCAGCTCAGAGCGCGATGAGCCCAGCACACAACTCAGCCCTGATGCTCGGGGTCCTCTTCATCTCCTTTATACCCATCACCACAAGTAAGTACATCATACATACATCTCTCCTTTTACTAGAGTAATGTCAGAATAACTTAGCTGAAGTTTGGTGGCCTAGTACTTACTCTCTAATGAGGAAGCTGATTGTTTATTTAAATTAAATATTTTTTAATTAATGTTTGTTCTAAACAGCAACATGATTATAATAATTCAAATGTATATTTTAATATAAAATATTTAAAATTAAGTTTATCTGTTAAAATGCTGCTTGTGTTTATTTATTTATATATATATATATATAAATATAATGTATGTGTGTGTATACATATTTTGTAGCATCATATCATTCTGGAAACATTAGGCTACAAATAATAAAAAAAAGTTTGTACAGTCATAGAGGTGTAGTGTTTTTACCTGAGGAATCCAAACATTAATGTCAGAATACTTTCAGTAATCCTTTAATATCTCAAACAGGGATTTTTAAAACCTAACAAGAAAGTTCTGAATGTGCCCTTTTTGGTGAATTTGTAAAGCCGAAAGGATTTGAACATTTTTGAAAATGTAAAACTTTGGCTAAATAAATGCATATGTGCGTATAAAACCATATATATATATATATATATATGTATGCACTTATTCAATCACACTGGATAAAATGTGTACAATGTATAAAAATTGAGTAGAAATTAGTCTTTATTGTGGTTATGGATGGAATATATAAATACTGTAACATGTAAAAAAACAACAACAACTGTTGCTCTCCTCCACTACAACTTTTGTCTTTACCTTGTCTTTAGATTCACTTTTTACTGATTTCATGTTTCAAAATAATTTTGTTTTTTATTGAAGGCTTCGATTTCTTGCCTGTGGTTCAAAATGCTGCAATAGTGCCAGTAGATTATAAGTAGGAATGTGTCGTTGTGATGCATTAACTAAGAGCTACTGTGCAGGGCAGTAAATTCTGTTATAGTGCCTTGTTAGGTTGAAACTAATTAGTACAATGAAAAATGTTGGATGTTTTCCCATAAACCTGCAGAATGAGGCTGGGGTAAAGAGTGTTATGCGTATGATTCATTTTGTGAATTATAATCATAACACCACAAGGATTAAAATGATGTCACTGAGAGAAAAAAGTATTATTGTACAGCGGAGACAATTTTGACAGCAGTGATGTCACAAGAATTTGAATAATATAACGACGGCAAAGTTTTTGCCATTTATAAATGCCAGGAGTTAAATGGCATTTATTAATATACAGAATTATACCATCACGACTGATTGTTGAATGTCATAAGAGACCCTGGGGGTCATGAAGATGCAAGTTTACAATAATCACAATAATCAATTAGATTAGACTTTTTTCCTTTTTGGAGTAGTGACTTTATTATTGATTTTTTTTTTTTTTTGACAAGTGGTTTTTGTGGTTGTTTTTAACTAGTTTTGTGCTGTTTTTGACTAGTGATCTCACTAATTCTTATGCGTGTCCCATAAATCATTCACCGAAAACACCTTTTGACAGTAATGGTTCAAAAAGGAAAGCCAAATTGAGAGACCCATACAACAGATCAATAAACAAACTCAGTTAAGTTGGAGCTTATTCCTTTGAGGGAAGAGGTCCAAATCACCAAAACAAGAAAATTGACAAGCAGAGGTAATTAATTTCAGACCTGTACAGCTAAACCTCACTAGGATAACAGCTGTCAAGGCTTCCAGATTGATTTCACTGGCAATTTTGTGATGCAGTTGCAAAGAAAGACAGTATTAGAATTTACACAGGTAATAAGTCATAATAAGATTTGAGATTTACCAAATAATTATAACCAATGGAGACTTTGTAATCATTAAAAGTGCCTAAAACTACAGTATGCTGTGTAGAATTCAATGTGACAAAATACCATGATTTTTTTCTCGGTCATATTCCATGCAAAATTCATGTTATTAAACTTTATTTTACTTGTACCACTAAATATTATTATTGGAATATATGTAATAATGATTTCTGCATGAATTGCAGGTGCTCCAGTGCTCTTGAATCCATCTTCAATAGAGCATGAGCAGTTACTAACCCAGGTGTGTATGATTTACTGTCAATAGACGTACTTATGAGTTCTTTAATTTTAACCATAGATGAACTCTCCCAGCAAATAGCT
This sequence comes from Sinocyclocheilus grahami, assembly GCF_001515645.1. Taxonomy (NCBI): domain Eukaryota; kingdom Metazoa; phylum Chordata; class Actinopteri; order Cypriniformes; family Cyprinidae; genus Sinocyclocheilus; species Sinocyclocheilus grahami. The sequence goes on from NW_015506395.1 coordinate 221,111, forward strand.
TATACTGCCTTAAGTTATATACACATTTCCTCAGAGACAAAAGTTCATTATAAATGACTTATCCAATATTTGTTCAGTTTCAATGCCTTTTAACTTTACCATCTAAGGTGATGATTACTTCTCTGCTTTGTTTACATGTGCTAACTGTGAGCACATGAGCAATTACATGGGTAAACCTGGGGATCTAGAGGCTGGGATATGAAACATTAATGCATGTTTATGGCCATAGAGTGAAATGAACAAAACAACATGAAAATTTTATGCGATTCATTTTGAGTTTGCACTTTCTATTTGTTCTTTGAATCTTCATTAATATAAGCCCCAAAGTTACGACTGCTTTTCTGTCTTTTGATATAGATAACTGATCTGTGCTCGTTCTACCTCTCTGCAGACCCGTCCTTTAGAGTGAGTAATGCAGCGTTATTGCCATTTGCAATACAGCTACTAAATTATGTGTGTGTTTTTGAGAAAGCAAACCGAGAGTGAATTATGGTACATAACTTTGTGCTAACAGTTGGTTAACTGTGCTGTGAATCCCAGTGAACCAGTGAATTGTGCTTTTTAAATTTCCTATAAGAATTCCTTTCAAATAAATTAACACTGTTAAAAATTTCAGTACGATGCACCTAACTCATTTGGCTCAGCTGCAAATGTTTAACACTCATATTGTGTTCTGGACATTTTGACCCAGAGAGGATTTTCTTTTTTTGTGAAAAATTTGAGTTAAGTCAATTGTTTTCTATCTTAGCACAGGTTTTGTATTTCCCTTTGGAACTGATTAGACATAGGCCTCATTGGTCTGAGCTGAGTTTTGGAGTGAACATTGCCAAAACGATCCAAGTCAAGTCACCATTATTTATACAGTGCTTTATACAATAGAGATTCAAAGCAGCTTTACAGTATTAAACAGGGAAGTAACAGAATCAGTGATTCTAACTTCACCAAATACAAGACAAATTCTGCTGTAAAACAGCTGTAGCAAGAAAATATTGACTGTATTCTCTTCCAGTCAGTTTAGTTCAATAACTGAACTGTTAAAGTTCAATAATTATCAAACAAGTTATGTTCAGCAATAAGCAGATCAAATGAAGACAGTAGTGTTGTTATTCAGCGCAAGTGAGTTCCATGTTGATTCATTTCAGTTCAATAACAGTGTTTATTTTGCAAAATTGGTTAATTCTAAACTAATTTTAAGCTATAAAGCAGCTCTTCAGAAAAGCTGATCCACAAATAATGCTTTTTTTCACTCAAAAACTGAGGCGCATAAACTCAGATCAATGAGGCCTACAACTGATCAGTTCCAAGAAGAGATACAAAACCTGTGCTAATGGAAAGAAAACAAGTTGGCAAAAAGATTGAATCCAAAATTAGGTAATAATATAGCATAATGACAGATTTACAAACATAAAAAAAAAGACTGGTCATTTTAGACCAGGAACACTGAATTAGGATTTTAAGCACAATACAAGGCTTAAACTGTCCATAATCCATTTGCGTTTCTTTTAACCTTTGCCAGACATCTGATGTCCTGGAGGACCTGTGTTTCCTAATGCTGGGATCAGTGCAAAAATCTAAGGTGAATATTATTCGTGCCCACAAGGAATCAGCATGTGCAGAAGATTTACCAAATATTCTACACATCACCGCCAACCTTTGCGTATTTGTTTATTTGATTGTGCTTTGAGTTAAAGTGTGTAACAGCCTCAATCCATTGCTTTTTGTACATGCAGGAGATCACAGCTCGAGAGACCAGCAAAAGGGTGAGTACGTGCATTTGCAGTCTTAATTTGAGGTCGTCAATTCAATGACAATTCACAATTCAATGACATCATAACATCAGCATCCTTTTATCTGTATCTATTCATGTGTGATCTATTCATGTAATTGTTTTTTGTAAATGGATCTTTTTTATGGATTATGGCGTTCTTTTTCATTCTATGAATGTTTTTGTCTGTATTAATTTTTGGTGTTTGTGTAACTTCTGTGTTTGTGCGTTTGGTTTTGTGTTTGTGTGTCTGTACATGTACGTGTAGTTTTTATTTCATTACACTAAACCGAATGGCGCAAGATTGTCAGATGGGACGGTAGGTTTCCTCACAGGTGTTTAGTGTCTGTTGCTTTTAACACTCAGCCACTGTTGCTACGCTGCACTGTCTTCAATAACACACTCAACTGCATATTGTAATTAGGGATAAAATACTCTGGCATTAAATAAGCTCAAGTGAATGAAATGAACTGTATTTTAGGCCACTGCACAGTTCGCTTCTAGGCCAAGGTAATGGAAAATCAAAATGCAATATAGCCACATTCCCAGGAAACTGGATATAAGGGATAATGTACAATAACTGCAAAAAAATAAAAGTAACTAAAATAAACTTTACTTTAAATTATTGTCTTTTTGTCTGATTTTACTCGAAAACATTATCTTAATGTTTCCACTAAGTCTTATCATTCTGTTTTAAAGTGTAGCCTTAATCAATGGTGAATATTAGGAAATAGCAGACCACTAAATGCATCTTTAGTATATAGATTATTTTTAGATAATTAACCGATTATCATCCTACTATCATCCTAGTTCCCATTGAATGCATGTAACCTCTGATATCCTGATTCCTCCTTGACAGCATCCACACTTATGAAAAAGATGATTACATTGATATTGTCCATGACTTTTTTCCTAAAAATATCCTAAATTTGATCATTTGCACTAGATTTTCCCTTGAAATATTAGATTTTTTTTTTTTGTGAATCAACATCAGGATTTTGGCAGCGACTCAATCCAGAAGAGAAGCTACATTAAACGTTACATTTTCCAAATTTAATTAAATGCCATTTTGTGTCGATGCCGTCAAAGGAGTTTCAGTGTATTTTCCTCCCAAACTGTCCATTCCTTGCATATTCACCATATTTCTTCTTTAAACGTGTATCATACAGCCATTTATTAATTAATTTTACATTTTAAAATATTTATATGCCAGGTTTGTGATATATTTCAAATATGCAGCCAAATGTAGTGCGTATTTGTAACTAATTGTTATATATTGCTTTTAAAGTCACATTTTCACATCCCACCACATACTGTATGTTGCCATGTGCTCTGGCATGACCTGCATGTGATTGCGTTTTACTGAGCATCAATGCACTGTGTGTGCAAAATGAACACTGAGCCGCACTGAGGACAGATGAGTGTGAGGGAAAAAGCACTAAATGAATCCTCTCTGCGACCCCTGGTCAATCACCAGAAACAGATGTTCATGGTTTTCATATCTCTCCATGCCTGTCTTCATGATATCTCTCTATATATGTGTATGTGTCAGTCTACTGTGTTGCACCCTCTTCTGGAGCTCATACCCCAGCTTGCCAGAAGAAGAAGCAGGAGAATGAAATTAAATGTATGTATCCTGCATGCTTACCTTCATTCAGACTACATTAGCGCTGTGAGTATGACACCCTGAGAACCACTAAAATAACTGCAAAAAGCAATATTTAGTTTGGGTAAGTGCCAAGAAACTAAATGCTGTATTTGGCTGTAAGGAAATACTGGCGGGTTGGTATTCAGAAGTCAATTTGAGGACATTTAGCTGTACTAAACATAAGAAATAATTCATCTTTTGTCCCCTAATTTTCTAATTGAATAGTGCATACATTAATTTTTTTCTTCTTTTTGAAGAAGAAGAAGAATTATGCTCATGATATTTAATGAGTTTTCCCTGGTCTTGGTTTTAAATAGAGTCCAATACTATTAAATATTACAGCAACTGTATGTAGTTTTGTGTGTTCAAAACTTATATTTCAAGGTAAAAAAAAACACCTTACAGTGGCTGTGGTAATTGCATGAATAGTTGATAAAAACAGAATAACGTTTGACGGATTTTCATGGAGAGTGACTGAAGTGTCTGTTCCTCTCAGTCCTCTGTACTGCTTTATGAAATGCCATATGCTGTTTGATAATATCTCATCATGCCTTAGCTCTAGGGCTTCTTTTCTGACCATCAGTAATTGTTGATTTAATTAAGTGTTAAGTGTTAATTATTATTAAAACAGACAGTGTGTGTGTATGTGTTTATACACCACATACTGGACAGCCTATCTTTCTCTCTTTCTCTGGTTGATGCTGGAAATATTGATATTAACGTAAGAGTCACGTTGTCTTATTCACAAATTAATTATTAATTTATTCATTTTTTTAATTACATACGTTACCATTCAAAAGTTTGAAGTCGATAAGACTTTGTGTGTGTGTGTTTGAAAGAAGTCTCTTATTCCCACCAAGGCTTAACTTATTTGATCAAAAATAAATCTCAAATGTTATTTTAAAATGTAATTTATTAATATGGAAACAAAGCTGAATTTTCAGCATCATTACTCAAGTCTTTAGTCCCACGTGATACTTCAGAAATCATTAAAATATGCTGATTTGCTGATGAGTCAAGTGTTAAAAACAATTGTGCTGCTTAATATTTTTGTGGAAACCATAATTTTGTTTAATTTTTGGATGGATAGAAAGTTCAAAAGAACAGTTTTTTTTTTTAAAGAAATCTTTTTTAACATTATAAATGTCTTTAGAGTCACTTTTGATAATTTTAACAAAGAATAAAAGTATTAATTTATTACTGCCCCCAAAATTTTAAATAATAATAAAAAATGATAGTTGTAATATTAACTTACACGGTGTATATATTGCATTTACTACACTTAGATTAAATAGACTGAATTGATCATTCCCAATGTAAGGAGACTATTTTTAATGTTTAACTTTTAATTTTTTCATTGCATTTAAAAGTATTAATTTCTGTATTATGTAACCCATGCTTGTGCACATACATGGCTGCACGAGGCTGACATGTGCATGCATGAGTTTGAGTCCATCTAATTTTATGTGGAGGATGTGAAATGGCTCAACCTTAGATTAACTGCTCCTGTCCATTTGAGAGGTAATTGTACGCTAAAAGTGTTATTGTGCTATAAGGGTAAAAGACAAAACTGCACAAGAATAAATGATGACTGCCTCACTCTCACACGGGAAATGGTCCTGATGGATTTTGTTCGGTAGATAAAGCTTTTTAATCCCTAACAACACTGCCGTCATCAGAGCTTTGATTCATCTGAAGAACTCTGATGACTGAGTTAGTCAAAGTTGTGTACACAAGCAGAAAGTGTGGTGTGATATTTGGAGCACATCTATAACAATTCCTTCTGTGCACAGGATGACCTTCAAGGGCCCGGACGGATCCAGAGCAGAGGGTACTTCCTTTATCGGGTAGGGTATATGAGTACTGTTTATTGTTCAGCCAAACAAGGAAAGTGAATAATCTTCTTTACATTGCTCTTCTAGAGTATGAAAACAAATGTATTCAGATTAGTGGTCAGCCAATATGTAATTTACAAAAGTGTTAAATTATGACTTTTGTTTCCCCCAATCTTACATGATATTTACATGCTAAATTGTTTTGTTCATTTTAATTTTAGTGTGTTTTATTAATTTTGCTATGTGTTTGTAATTGTTTTTATTTCTATATAGCTTTAATTGATTATTATTTCAGCTTTAGTTTTTTTTTTAAATACTTTACATATTTCAGTTAGGTGGCAAAGCAACATTTCTAATTTTCATTTAAGTTTTGAAGTTTAAAATGTTCACGTGATGTTGTATATATTTATTTCACCTTTATTTCAATTCTGAAAATAATTGTTAATCGTTTTATTTTTAGTTAAAAACAACACTGACATGCCTACAGTATTTCACATTTTAAATATACTATTTTATCTAATTGCTTGAACAAAAGCAACAAAACACTTCTCAGTAAATATTTTTCTTTGTTCTTTTCTGCAGCCACGAAATGGAAGAAGATCTGATGAGTATGTGTAAAACAATAAAGAATTGAAAAATCAGGTATTTTCTTTTTCTTTTCACAAATGAGAAAAATCTGTTAAAGCTACTTTTTCAATGTGTTTCCTACATGTGCACTGGGTTTAGAGTCACATTAATCTCACAGGACCAAAATACAAAAAAACTAATACATAAACTCATATACATTTTCATATAGGCCTACAACAGGGCATTTGTGTTTAATGGCATTAGAGCATTAATATGTGAACTTAAACCTGCAAAAACACTTTTTATCTATACTAGCGTATCTGTTAATGTCTTAAAAAAAACATTTTTGATGAACATTTTCAGCAGCACCAGACCCCATCCCGCAGGTGTGCTGATCCAGAGAAACGTCACACTTTCCAGAAAACACCTCTCTATTGAATTTTGATGTTGAATGTACAGACAGAATCCAAATAAAGTCTTTTATCTGTTCAAACATTCCTGTTTGTGTAACTGTGCCGTGTCTTTTGAATTAAAAGCATTCTAAAATATTTCTTCATTGTGGCAGTGTGATTTTGACCAAACTCACTGTATGTGTTTTACTATATCTACCTTATTGGAATGTTACCAAAGAACAAAGAAATAAAACCTTTTTCTCTCTCGCCATTTATTTATTGAAAGCACTAGTGTGACTCTTTCTCTCGATGAATGTTTGTTTTTGTTATCCTGCTATCTATAATGATTAGTCAAAAAGCATTAATCAACCTTCACTTCCGATCACTGTCATTTTAATTGGATTTGTACATCTAAACAGCATGAACTGCATCCTTTCTGATAAACATCACTTTTCAGTCCTTTATCGGTTTAGTAGAATCTTGCTTATGGTCTACTGTTCTCATAAATACATATAATGTATTCATTAAGCTGTTGTCATACTGTGAGGATGAACTGGGGCCTGAAATAACTAAGTAGGTTACGTCATGGATCGTGACTGCATTTCCTTTAAGAAACTTGTGACACAAACTAAGAGTGGATAGATGAGGAAGATCACTTCACCGGTTCTAGACAGACATACCTAGAGGGTACGACTCAAAACACATTAGTGGGTGTTTTGTAGGGGGCTGGGTGTGAAAAAGGAAGCTTTGGGGTTGTGAAAAAACGTCGAATGCAATCAGTCCGAGGGTATGAGAGGAGTACACAAATGAAACACACACTGGACCTGTTCAAGCTTATTTTGTTGTCGACTAATTTGGGTTAGTAACACAAACATTGCTGGTTAGTTGTAAACTGAAGTGACCAATGACCCAGGACCTGAGATTACTTTCTGACACTTTTATTTCCTTGAAGAAGATACAATATAACAGAAGAATAATTAACTTAATTGACAAATACCAAAAGAACGATTTTCTCTTTCAACCTGCAATTTAATAGTTTGATTTGCAATATTTGCAGAATTACCTAAAGTACACATATTTTAATGTGTTGACTAACATACTAAAACACATGTAAAGTTGATTACAATTTTAACTGTAGTGTTATTTTATATTACATTTAAAGTTAATATAGCCTATTTTAAATGTTCTAAATTGCAACTTCATTACAATGTATAACAGGGATCCTCAAATCTGGCCCACGAGATCCACTTTCCTGCAGAGTTTAGCTCTAACCCTAATCAAACACACCTGAGCATGCTAATCAGTGTCTTCGGGATTATTAGAAAATCACAGGTAGGTGAGTTTGATCAGGGTTGGAGCTAAACTCTGCAGCGCATTGACCCTCCAGGGCAAGATTTGAGGAACCCTGATGTATATTAATCATTACAATAATTAGAAAATACATGACATTAAAGTATATTTTAGTTTACCATATGCTTGTCAGTATTCAACAGTACACTTTAACCATATTTCAAAGACAATATGAAGTAATTATGAAATTACATATACAGATGGGTGAAAAACACTCTTAAATTCAACTAACTGCATTTAATATAAATTTAAACTGTAATGCATTTTCATTTAATTCCAATTAACATGCAATTGTTTGAAAACATCACATTCAGTTCACATTTAAGAATATTCTTTTAAAGTATAAAGTTTAAAAGTCCTTAATAAGTAGGGTGAATTCAGGCAAAGTTGGCCACTTTTTGTAAAACCTGTTTTTTCCCCCTTTTCTTTATTACTTTTGTTAACTTTAAGGTCTAGCTATAATATTTAAATCTAAATACAGTTCATATAAAGTGTTATTTGCAAGGTATATACCAATAAACATATTTGAGATCATGCACTCCAGACACATTTAATTTCAGGTAAAGTGGGCCATCCCTTATTTATCAAAAAATGTTCTGCATCTTAAAAAACACATGATTTATTAACACATATTACCAGACAAACATATTTAACAAACCCCCAAAATATATAAACTACAGGTTATGAGTAAAATAAATTCTCATCTCAATTCATGTGTTAAATTCCAAACAACTGAAAGAATATGTTGTGTTGACATAAAATTGGATGAAATCTGAATATCAGAATATTGATAAAAAAATCAATTGATA
>NW_015506395.1:229726-231599 GCF_001515645.1 Sinocyclocheilus grahami
CTGCATTTAATATAAATTTAAACTGTAATGCATTTTCATTTAATTGCAATTAACATGCAATTGTCTGAAAACATTACATTCAGTTCACACTTAAGAATATTCTTTTAAAGTATAAAGTTTAAAAGTCCTTAAGTAGGGTGAATTCAGGCAAAGTTGGCCACTTTTTGTAAAACCTGTTTTTTCCCCCTTTTCTTTATTACTTTTGTTAACTTTAAGGTCTAGCTATAATATTTAAATCTAAATACAGTTCATATAAAGTGTTATTTGCAAGGTATATACCAATAAGCATATTTGAGATCATGCACTCCAGACACATTTAATTTCAGGTAAAGTGGGCCATCCCTTATTTATCAAAAAATGTTCTGCATCTTAAAAAACACATGATTTATTAACACATATTACCATACAAACATATTTAACAAACCCCCAAAATATATAAACTACAGGTTATGAGTAAAATAAATTATCATCTCAATTCATGTGTTAAATTCCAAACAACTGAAAGAATATGTTGTGTTGACATAAAATTTGATGAAATCTGAATATCAGAATATTGATAAAAAAATCAATTGATAAATTGCAGTGTTTCCCACAGGATTTTGCGAGACTGTGGTGGGTGGTCCTCGATCCCTCTAGGGGGGTTCTGGCACATTCATAAATTCATAAATCATAAATCTGGTACACTTTGAGAGTTCAAAATTAAGAGCTCCAACACAGGTTGAGTGTGCAAAGTAAAAGAAAAAAGCTGGTGAATGTACTCGTTCTTGAAATTTAAAGGAGACTCAACCCTCTTTTTAGTTGTGTGATATAGTGTCTCAGTCTCACTGGTGAATTTGAAAGCCAAACTAATTAGAATAAAACAATAATAATAATTGTATATTATTATGCCTATGACAGTTATAGCCATATATTGTAAAACAATTGCACTGTGAAATAAATGATTATTATTTTTTTTCAGGTATATTATTTGACCTTACTCTACTGTAGGGAAAATGCAATACTTTTGTCCTCATTTCTACACTTGCAAGCAGGGCCTAAAACTAACTTTCACATCTGCCAGTGGCTAATGACTTAAGAAAATTGACCAGCCATAAATATTTTTCCTTGCCATTAAACTGTTCTTGCAAAAAACGGGCAGTTGCTACTACTACAACAACTAAACATATTTAATAAATAAAAGCCATTTGAAATTAGAACCAACCACTGCATTTTAATCACCATACAAACAAAGATACAAAGATAAAACCTGCATGAAACAAAAACAGACAGGCTGAATGAGAACGCAAATTCACAGCAGGTGGTGGTTATGGATCAGTGGATCAGAAAGAGGGGAAAAAATGCCTTTTGTAAAGTCAGTTCCCTTCAGAAATACATTCATATAAACCCCAACATTTATATTTTTCTTCTGAACAGTGAGCTTGCTGTACCTGTACAGTATTTTCACTGTGCGTGTCTGTTCATTTTAGGCCATGCTTGCAAGAGATAAACCCTTGAGCTTTTATTTTGGCTGAAACTTCAGTTGAACTTTTATTTAGCTTTCACTTTGAAACAAGCAGCGCAAACAGACTTGATAAGTCATATTACGCTTTCGGTTTTAATTCGTTTGACCGATACTTGCCAAAGCAATGGCGTGAAACACAGCGTTTAAGAACTTGTATGTTATAAGCGGGCCGCCACAGTCTAGTTAATGAATGGGAAACACTGAATTGATCAAAACTCTACAATATATGAAAAATGTGATTATAACACAAGCAACAACAAATAGGCAAAAAAAATTTAATGAGAGGAAAATTTCAAATGGTAACCATATGCTAAAATGTTTTCTGTCTATGTTAGGGATGCACCGATATGAAAATTTTGGCCGATACCGATA
>NW_015506395.1:231609-234143 GCF_001515645.1 Sinocyclocheilus grahami
TTGCCAAAGCAATGGCGTGAAACACAGCGTTTAAGAACTTGTATGCTATAAGCGGGCCGCCACAGTCTAGTTAATGAATGGGAAACACTGAATTGATCAAAACTCTACAATATATGAAAAATGTGATTATAACACAAGCAACAACAAATAGGCAAAAAAAAATTAATGAGAGGAAAATTTCAAATGGTAACCATATGCTAAAATGTTTTCTGTCTATGTTCTCGAAACAAAAACATTACATGAACTTTAAATGAACTTCAATTGTGTCCATATGGTAAAGCTTTATATTCTGCATCTACAATCGTCTCCTCTTATATTTTCTTCACTCCACCGATTGAACTTCATGCCTATTCTCTCCTTAATTTCTTCCATCTCTGACTTGAATTTCCTGACTGCAGTCTCATTTCGGTTCTCTAAAAAAGTAAATTGTCTAATATAAAATAACCAGTGAATGTCAATTATTATTTTTAAAGTATGCTAAAGTGTACTTCTTTTTCCACAAGGGAATAAAAAAATCAAAAAAAGGAAAGATAATTTCTTAGTAAAAGTTGTGAAAAAAGTGAACTTCAATCTGTACACTGTTTGCAGAAGCACACTCTCAAAAAAAGGTACTAAAGCGGTCACTGGGGCGGTGCCTTACACTTTTGTACCTCATTAGGATTGGACTAAAGGATGCATATTTGTACCTTTAAATGAATGTACATATTATTCCCTCAAGTAAATATTAGTACTTAAATATGTAAAGCAAGAATATGTATAACGTAGAAATGGAGTCAAAAAGATGTATTTAATATGATAATAGCACCACCGTGTGGTTATTTTTCTACTGAATTATAGTTGACTAAAGCTTTGCTCATCTTGGTGTCACACGATCTCCACTCATAATAATAAAAGCATCATATCGTTTTTTTTTACTATAAAAATGTAATTACAGTTTACTAGCCTACATATCCTTCGTCGTGAAAATAACAGTGGGCTAAACTCGAGTTATCATTACTATTTTAAAACAATAGTTGTAGGTCTAGTAGTAATGTACTACTACTGTTTCACAGTACTAAGACATTTTAACAGGCTAAATAATAATTAGCAGGAAAAAAAACAGCTTGCAAAATATGCATTTTTTTTTTATTTGACTAGGGTCTATCATGTTGTGTTAGATTTAAACGTGATCAGACATAAACATTTCCACACGTCTGTGCGTGCTTTCTACCACACTGATTTGTATGTCACTGAAACATTTACATGTTTTCACTAAGGAAATTAGTATGGACTTAATGCAAATGATGTGAAGGTTTTTAAACAGCCGTAAAATTGCCTCGAGGCACGATTGTCACGATCGTGTCTCGTTTAAAACAAGCTATAACTTTTCTTCCACCAATGTTCTTAAAATAACGTTAGTCATGCAACAAACCGATAGTTTTACCTTCCATTAACTTCTACCATCTGGCAATGGAAAAGCCTTTGCTCTGCGCCACGGCTTTTTGCGTACACGCATCATCTTTCTATTGGACAACACAGCTGTCATTCAACGCGTCATGCCCATCAAGTTCCCGCGCTGTAGTGGTTTCAAGATCGGTTGACGTGCGTATTTGACCTAATTGGCATTCGGCCAAGAGAAAGAGCGACACATGTGGGCCAAAGATTAGGAACGTTTGTATAACATAAAATTCACACCGAAACACAACCATTAAAATATAGCAGGGTATGGTCTGTTTGAAGTTACTGAAACTTTAAAACCGCCACGGAAAGAGTGAAATTCGACCACTTCAAACAGGAAAGCTAAAAGTGATACATTTCGTGTATACATTTTACAATTTGAAATATGCGCTTCGTTTCTTCTTACGTGTTTTAACTCGTCTTCACTTTAAGAGTCTCGTGGATTATTGGTAGATAATAACGGGAATGAATTTTCAAATCTAAGCGTCTGCATGTTTTTCCGGCTTTCCCAGGTTTTGTTTGTTTTGTGAACATGAAATGCTTTTATGCATTCTATGAACATTTTAGGATTTAGGATTTTTCAAATGTACGCTTTAATGTTTTTCTTAATTTCTATAAAGTTATACAGGTATACACTTCGATATAAGCGAGTCGTTTTGGTCACTCTCCATGATCTGCTATTTTTAATTCCCTTGAAGCTGGTAACTTTTCTGTTTCTTTTTTTTTTTTTATGAACTGTATTCTATACAGTAACAAGCCATTTAAGTAAAACAGCTCTTAAAGATGCTCACATGCAAAGTATGAGCCAGGTCAACCGCCATTAAATCGTAAAAGAAGAAGAAGTAGCAGCCAGGTCTTTCTGCGTGTTGCCAGATTGTGTGGGATCCTGGTCTAGCCGGACTGCGCTTGCGCGTGGGAAGCCTGGGGTAGGCCCTGCTGTTTTTCTAACTCTAGTTCAATCCTACACTGCCGTCTCAACCAAAACAAGGCGCAAGAAAATCCCCCTCCTGGACGGCAAATAACCGAGGTAAGAAAGCAAGCGGGCTGGCTAGATAGCATTATTTAAGACAGAGCAGCGGAGCTCCAGTGTCGCATTT
>NW_015506395.1:236189-238970 GCF_001515645.1 Sinocyclocheilus grahami
GCTTTTGACAGCGTTTGCAGATCTATCACAACCTTGCACCCTACTTAATCACATCTGCAAGTGTGCAGCTTTGGCTGAATTGCTAGTTTACAACTCTGGGTTTTGTTTTATGTATTAAAGGTATGCCGCTCAAAGTGTAAGGTTGGGGTGGGTGATATGGCTAAAATATCATATCACGATTTTTCTCAGGAAAATCACACTTTGTGATTGTGTCATGATTCCTTGTCATGTTGGTTTTACTATTTTGCAAGTTGTCTGAGCAGTACAGCCCAACTAATTTCCCTATTTTAAAAACAAAGCCTTCCAAGGTAACAAAATATAAAATCAAAAAGAATGGCAGATATTTTGGCCAAAAATCTTTGTCATTATTTTATCTTTGTTATTAAAAAATGAGAACAAAGATACACATTACAAACACACATAATATACAAATAAAACAAACAGTGCTTTATTTTTCAGGTAGAGTAGGTGTATTTAGCAGTAGCATTCAAGAAATTGAATGAACAAATGTATAAATACAACACTATATACACTTCACTGTATAAATTCTACATTGATTCTTATTAAAGCAACTGTATTAAAGTTCTTCAGTCAACAGTAATGTTTTGTTGTTTTATTAACAAAGGAATAGTTCACCCAAAAATGACATTTCTGTCATCGTTTACTGACTCTCAAGTTGTTTTAAACCTGAATGAGTTTCTTTCTTCTGTTGAACAAATGTTATTTTGAAGAATGTGGGTAACCAAACAGTTGCTGGTCCCCAGTGACTTCCATAGTATTATTATTTTTTTACTACTATAAAAGTCAATGGGGATCAGCAACTGTTTGGTTACCCACAATCTTCAAAATATCTTCTTTTGTTTTCAGCACGACAAAGAAAATGAATGCAGGCTTTGGACAACATGAGAGTGAGTAAGTAATGACAGAATTTAGATTTTTGGGTGAACTATCCCTTTATTGACAAGCGGCAGCATGTTTAGTACTATTAGGATGCATCTCAATCAGCTTCCTAGCTCCTGAGCTCGTGAATCAGTATATCGTGTACACGAATCCGGGCACTGGTAAGTTCCCTGACTCACTGCACATTGGGACAATGATTACTCAATTTCTAGCGACATGACAACGTATAACGTCACTGCTGGTATTAATCAACAACAGGCAGGACCAACCTCTTTTTGATATTATTTTTTATTCTCTTTAAACACACTGTTCAGTTACATATTCCTACAACATTTCAGCCAAATATTAATTATAAATGTTAACTAGATGTGTTCACTACAAACCTCTTTCTGATTATGATACAGGTCTAGCGATGTGTGTTTGTGCTGAAATATACAAAAAAATGGGTTTGTCTTTTCAAATCTTCTATCGCTTTTAATTATATTTATCGAGTTGGCTTGTGTGGTGTATGTTTTGAGCTTCAAAAATGTGACGTCACTACCGGTAAGGGAGCATCGATTATCCCTAGTTTTTGCAGTGCATTGTGGGATTTTTCAGGGAGCAAATGTTCCAGCGCACTCACTGGAAGGATTTTGCATTTGAGACAGACCTTAAAATGGCCTTGCAATAGCCGACTCCCTGATCAGTGCCCAGACAAGAGTCAGGCAGGTCACGGTGCGTAATTTGTTACAAGACCTTCAATGGTTTGTCACCAGGGTGTGAAGTAACGAATTACAGATACTCACGTTACTGTAATTAAGTCATTTTGATCAGCAATTGTACTTTTTTGAGTAGTTTAAAATTGTGTACTTTTACTTTTACTCAAGTACATTTTAAGTGATGTATCTGTACTTTTACTCCACTATTTACCCTTCGTTTGTGGTTGTTACATGCATGTTTTAATCCATCAGTGTGATTGGATAGGGAGAGAGTAATTGGTCTTGACTCTTGTGACTCTTGTCAAATCAAAATGTGCATAGAAAACATTAACCGCCAGCTGGTGATAATCATGGCTGCTGGAAGCACGTCCTTCAAGCAACACTTGAAGTTCTCAAACTTCTTCGAGTTATCAGCATCTTCCTCTAATATGTTAAGGTAAATTTCGTATTTCTTCTTATTAAATAATCTGTATATGCTAGCCTACAGGCCCTGAAATTTGGTGTGCGGTTGTGGGGGTATTGCGCACAATGTTAATAACTCCCACAAGTGTCACATTTACATCATATACGTGCGATCTGCACTGCCACGTCTCTCCCTCGCGTGCGTCCTGCAGCAGTCACTTGAAGAAGTTGTCAGCTTGTTGACACCTGATGAGTTTGAGCGCAATTTGAGTGTGCGCTGTGAAAAAGTGTGTTGGGACTGGGAGTGGACACTCTGAAACGTGGAAAAAACAGCTTATCATGGCTTAATGTACTGAAATTGGAGGACCCAGATTCATTATGCACCTTATTGATGACCCGTGGCATTATCATACTGCATCTCTGTCAGCACGTGATATAATAAAACTGCAGCTCGTTAATAAACAGTAATAAAGTTTTTTGTTTGATGATCCATTTGATATAATCCGCCTTCATTTACACTCTTAAAAATAAAGGTGCTTTGTGATGCCATAGAATAATTTTTTTGTCTAAATGGTTCCATAAAGAACCTTCAACATCAGAAGAACCTCTCTGTTTCACAAAAGGTTCTTTGTGGCAAAAGAAGGTACTTCAGATTATAAAAAGGTAAGAAAGAGATGGTTCTTTAAAGAACCTTTGACTGAATGGTTCTTTGTGGAACCAAAAATGGTTCTTCTATGGCATCGCTTGAAGAACCTTTTGAAGCACCTTTATTTTTAAGAGT
>NW_015506395.1:240288-248155 GCF_001515645.1 Sinocyclocheilus grahami
TGATACAGGTCTAGCGATGTGTGTTTGTGCTGAAATATACAAAAAAAGGGTTTGTCTTTTCAAATCTTCTATCGCTTTTAATTATATTTATCGAGTTGGCTTGTGTGGTGTATGTTTTGAGCTTCAAAAATGTGACGTCACTACCGGTAAGGGAGCATCGATTATCCCTAGTTTTTGCAGTGCATTGTGGGATTTTTCAGGGAGCAAATGTTCCAGCGCACTCACTGGAAGGATTTTGCATTTGAGACAGACCTTAAAATGGCCTTGCAATAGCCGACTCCCTGATCAGTGCCCAGACAAGAGTCAGGCAGGTCACGGTGCGTAATTTGTTACAAGACCTTCAATGGTTTGTCACCAGGGTGTGAAGTAACGAATTACAGATACTCACGTTACTGTAATTAAGTCATTTTGATCAGCAATTGTACTTTTTTGAGTAGTTTAAAATTGTGTACTTTTACTTTTACTCAAGTACATTTTAAGTGATGTATCTGTACTTTTACTCCACTATTTACCCTTCGTTTGTGGTTGTTACATGCATGTTTTAATCCATCAGTGTGATTGGATAGGGAGAGAGTAATTGGTCTTGACTCTTGTGACTCTCGTCAAATCAAAATGTGCATAGAAAACATTAACCGCCAGCTGGTGATAATCATGGCTGCTGGAAGCACGTCCTTCAAGCAACACTTGAAGTTCTCAAACTTCTTCGAGTTATCAGCATCTTCCTCTAATATGTTAAGGTAAATTTCGTATTTCTTCTTATTAAATAATCTGTATATGCTAGCCTACAGGCCCTGAAATTTGGTGTGCGGTTGTATTGACAAGCGGCAGCATGTTTAGTACTATTAGGATGCATCTCAATCAGCTTCCTAGCTCCTGAGCGCGTGAATCAGTATATCGTGTACACGAATCCGGGCACTGGTAAGTTCCCTGACTCACTGCACATTGGGACAATGATTACTCAATTTCTAGCGACATGACAACGTATAACGTCACTGCTGGTATTAATCAACAACAGGCAGGACCAACCTCTTTTTGATATTATTTTTTATTCTCTTTAAACACACTGTTCAGTTACATATTCCTACAACATTTCAGCCAAATATTAATTATAAATGTTAACTAGATGTGTTCACTACAAACCTCTTTCTGATTCTGATACAGGTCTAGCGATGTGTGTTTGTGCTGAAATATACAAAAAAAGGGTTTGTCTTTTCAAATCTTCTATCGCTTTTAATTATATTTATCGAGTTGGCTTGTGTGGTGTATGTTTTGAGCTTCAAAAATGTGACGTCACTACCGGTAAGGGAGCATCGATTATCCCTAGTTTTTGCAGTGCATTGTGGGATTTTTCAGGGAGCAAATGTTCCAGCGCACTCACTGGAAGGATTTTGCATTTGAGACAGACCTTAAAATGGCCTTACAATAGCCGACTCCCTGATCAGTGCCCAGACAAGAGTCAGGCAGGTCACGGTGCGCAATTTGTTACAAGACCTTCAATGGTTTGTCACCAGGGTGTGAAGTAACGAATTACAGATACTCACGTTACTGTAATTAAGTAATTTTTATCAGAAATTGTACTTTTTTGAGTAGTTTAAAATTGTGTACTTTTACTTTTACTCAAGTACATTTTAAGTGATGTATCTGTACTTTTACTGCACTATTTACCCTTCGTTTGTTACATGCATGTTTTAATCCATCAGTGTGATTGGATAGGGAGAGAGTAATTGGTCTTGACTCTTGTGACTCTTGTCAAATCAAAATGTGCATAGAAAACATTAACCGCCAGCTGGTGATAATCATGGCTGCTGGAAGCACGTCCTTCAAGCAACACTTGCAGTTCTCAAACTTCTTCGAGTTATCAGCATCTTCCTCTAATATGTTAAGGTAAATTTCGTATTTCTTCTTATTAAATAATCTGTATATGCTAGCCTACAGGCCCTGAAATTTGGTGTGCGGTTGCGGGGGTATTGCGCACAATGTTAATAACTCCCACAAGTGTCACATTTACATCATATACGTGCGATCTGCACTGCCACGTCTCTCCCTCGCGTGCGTCCTGCAGCAGTCACTTGAAGAAGTTGTCAGCTTGTTGACACCTGATGAGTTTGAGCGCAATTTGAGTGTGCGCTGTGAAAAAGTGTGTTGGGACTGGGAGTGGACACTCTGAAACGTGGAAAAAACAGCTTATCATGGCTTAATGTACTGAAATTGGAGGACCCAGATTCATTATGCACCTTATTGATGACCCGTGGCATTATCATACTGCATCTCTGTCAGCACGTGATATAATAAAACTGCAGCTCGTTAATAAACAGTAATAAAGTTTTTTGTTTGATGATCCATTTGATATAATCCGCCTTCATTTACACTCTTAAAAATAAAGGTGCTTTGTGATGCCATAGAATAATTTTTTTGTCTAAATGGTTCCATAAAGAACCTTCAACATCAGAAGAACCTCTCTGTTTCACAAAAGGTTCTTTGTGGCAAAAGAAGGTACTTCAGATTATAAAAAGGTAAGAAAGAGATGGTTCTTTAAAGAACCTTTGACTGAATGGTTCTTTGTGGAACCAAAAATGGTTCTTCTATGGCATCGTGAAGCACCTTTATTTTTAAGAGTATAGCAAGTGCACCTGCACAACATTTTTTTTCCAGTTCAACACTTTTTGTTCCGTTCAGTTGTAGATGCTGCTGATAAAGCAGCTTGTTCTCTTCCAGACTGCCGCGGCCCCGCAAAGAGACGTATGTGTGTGTGTTTTCTTTTAAAGTATTCCCCTGGAAATACTTCTATATTTAATGCAGTTTTTCTCTTTTTGACCTCTCTATCTCATGGTGTGTGATGAACTCTCGTATGAGTTTCTAATGGTTTTGTTTGCATTGTTCTAAACATTAATATTTTATGAGCAACAATAGCGATTAAAACTGCTGGATGATAGATATTCTTCATTCTTTCTGACAAACAACAAAAGATAATGTGAATTACAGTATGTACAATGTTTTCTAAATGTTTAAATGGCAGTGTACAGCGTTTCTTATAAGGGGGCAAAATCCGCTGCTCAGTACTCACTACTCATGAGTTCTTTTAAACAAGCTACTATTTTACTCTTACTCAAGTAGTTTTATTTTTTTCCCCACTGTACCACAGCAGTACAACAACCCCAATCTTTTGTTGTATTCCTGTCATTTTACTGACGACGGGAGTTTTACTGTCTCGGGAGTTCAACGTGGGATTCACAAAACGCTTGCTCTTGAAAGATGGCTCAGTACACAGTTTGTTTGGACCGGCTGGCTCCACTGAATCACAACCTGTAAGTATGATTAATAATTGATATTTATATTTTCTATTGAGTGTTCAAAATTCGAAACTATGGCAACATGCGTATCGTTTCTCACACGCGCTGTATGTGGTAGACCAATCACAAGACTGGGCCATCTGGCCAATCAGAGCAGATTAGGCTCATGGAAAGGAGGGGTGTAGAGAGACTGAATCATAGAACTGCTTTGAACGAATCGTTGGAAAATTAGGTGATATTAAATGCATATTTTGAGAAAACCTTGCATTCATGTAAACCTATTGTAGAAGACTCCCGAAATAATATTAGGAACCTTAAAAATTGCATAATAGGGGCACTTTAAAACCATATGTTTATGAGGCCATTTACCGGTAGTTTTCTGATGTTTGCTTTCCATTTGAGAATGCTTTTGGGTCAAGAGGCCATCTGAGCTGTTGTTCTCTTGCATGCCGCCATTTCATAAGACTCTCTGAGATTGTCTTTCCTGCTTGCCAAATGATATTCGGTTCCACCCACATAGATACCAAGGCCTCTAATGAAAATGTATGTCAGTCAGTCAGAGAGCGATGGGAATGATAGTTTCCATTCAGCTTTTGTGTTTTGATGACGTGACAGTAAAGCAGGAGGCTCGGTTTCGATACCGTTTCCCATTCCCTGGCAGCTGATGTTTAATTTCCGATTAGTAATTGTTCAGAAAACTAAAATTTCCACTCATGGTAATTTTATTGGCTGGTCCAAGGCAAACTAGAATTCACTGGCATTTTAGTTTTTTCGCAGTAATCCTACATTTCCTCCTTGCTCTTCAAGGGATGAAACTGGAGCCGATATCAGTTTGGTTTGGCAGTCTCAGAGGGACGCTATGGCCCGATGCTGGGTGCCAGCCTTGTGTCCAGAGGGACATGTGACTGTATTGTGGGAGTGTGGGTTGGAGTGACGAGTCCTTTTGGATGCCCAGAGCTCTCAACATCCACCCACTCCACCCAAACCCGCATGCATGCATGCCTCCATCTGCTCGCTGTACACTCTCACGCTCTGCTTTTCACGTTGGACTCTGCTTCAGAGCACTGTGTGTGTAAGATCAAAAGCATATTACACTTAAGTGTTGATGGTCAAGTCAGTTTTGTTTTAAAGTCATGATGTAACGGAATTAGCGAATGATTGTTTCTTCCATATTGTTACGTACATCCAAGTGAAATGGATTTTTGAAAAGAAAAAGAATGTTGGACGGGGTCTTGGTTCTGTCTATCGGTTGTTGATTCGATGGAGGCAGATCTGAATGCAAGCTTGCAATCAATTGTAAGAAAGGGCCGGGGTTTCTGTGAATTAACTGATTGTGATCTGTCATTTTCACCAGAAGATTGAGTAAATAAAAATAAATCATGAATAGATGAATAAAAATAAATCATGAATGGATAAATCGTTCACAGTAAGAAGATAGATAAATTGGGTAAATTTCAACTTCAATGCCGTTTTAAAGGAAAACACCACTATTTTTGAAAATAGGCTCATTTTCCAACTCCCCTAGAGTTAAACAGTTTAGTTTTACCATTTTCGAATCCATTCAGCCGATCTCCGGGTCTGTCGGTAGCACTTTTAGCTGTAGCTTAGCATAGATCATTGAATCTGATTAGACCATTCAGAGTTTCTATAGTTTTCCTATTTAAAACTTGACTCTTCTGTAGTTACATTGTGTACTAAGACCGACGGAAAAGGAAAAGTTGCGATACTCTAGGCCGATTTGGCTAGGAACTATACTCCCATTTCAGCGTAATAATCGAAGGAACTTTGCTGCCGTACCATGGGTGCAGCAGGCACAATGATATTACGCAGCGCCTGAAAATAGTCCCCAGCTAGGTAACTTCCAATAAGCCTATTTTCAGGCGCTGCGTAATATCATTACTAACGTTCTAATCAGATTCAATGATCTATGCTAAGCTGCAGCTAAAAGTGCTACCGCCAGACCCGGAGATCGGCTGAATGGATTTGAAAACAGTAAAACTAAACTGTTTAACTCTAGGGTAGTTGGAAAATGAGCCTATTTTCAAAAATAGTGGAGTGTTCCTTTAATGGTGAGGTGTGTAATATCTGTGCCAGTGGTAGCAAATGGAACTGCAGTTTGTGCAAGTGGAATGGCAAATTGGTTCAACCAATGGTGTGAGTTTGGGAAGGGAATTTTTATTTGATTTGATTAGCCAATGGGAGTGTTTGAAACGCCATTGTTTTTTTTTCTGTTTGTTGCCGCTTTGGTGCAGATGCTAACCAGTTTTTAAAAACATTGTAAAAGCTTTAAAACAGTGTTTACAATGATTTCTTCATTGTTGTTGTTTTTTCCGGGTTCAATTTGATTTACCATCATGTGGACTCAATAAAGCAGTTTTGTCTTTGCCATTCTAAATTTGATGCATGATTGCTCTTTTTATTTTAAATATACAGTAAGCAGTTGTTTGATTTATCAGATGCATGGTTTGCTGGATGTTGTAAACCAGTTGGCAAGGATCCATCACCTACAAAGTCAAAACACTTATAAATTATACATAGCATATCTCAGAGGAATACTAGTCATGTGTTTTCATCAGTTTGGGTCATTGTTGATTTGCCAGTTAGGGTTTATTTTTTCTACAGTTTGTCATTTGAGGACATATCAATAATTATGATAATTGATTATGGGAATTTTTGCAAACATTTAGCTCACACACATATTGATGTCATGAATTTGTGAAGTGAAGATGAATGAGCATTAAAGGAGTTGTTGTGAACCCTGTTGATGTGAATCATACTTCCTGTGTGAGTGTAAACAGGAGAGAAACCACCTGAGACCATAGAATAGCAGTGTTGTTAGCTAAGTCTTTAACATAAAGACAACTAGACATTTACATTTTCGGTCAAGTCAAATTTATTTTAATAAAATTTAAATTTATTTACACTTTATAATTTTGTTTTAATTATTATTATTTTGCAACAATAATTATCATAATAGAAATTATAATAATAGTGATTTATTATAATTATAATTATTATTTTATAGTCATATATAAATAATCACTGTTTTGGTCCAATTGTGCAGCCCTACAAACAAGTTTAATATTTTTTATTTTGTAGTAATGATAATAAAATTCACACAATCACAATTTTTATCAGAAAAATCACAGTATTTTTCACCAAATTGTGAAGCACTTGTTAATAAGTTAACTTGTTAGTAGGGATGTAATGATTACCGGTTTGACGATAAATCATGATAAAAAATCATCATAAAATTCCCCACGGTTAGTATTATCGTTTCATCTTTCAATTATCATTAAAACCGTATTAGATTACCGCAATTTGAACAACTCGCGATAAATAAATACTGTCCAGCATAAAGCACAGTTTTAGGTAACAGTCTCACATGCACGCAGAGTAGTTTCGTTTTGAGTGAAAACAGGGCGGAAAAGCGTGGAGGTTTTAAAATAATTATACAAAGGAATATATAAATTAATTAATTATATGAATGTACCTCTGAAGGTTCTGACTGTCTTCAGAAACGATTCGATGGCATTTTGTTTTCATCTTCGCTCCGTGTAATACCTAAAGGAAGTGTTCTTAATGCAATACTGCTTTGTCTACGGAGTTTACGGGAAACAGCTTTTCCATAAGCGCTACCTGCTGTCAGCGAGTGAATTTACAGAGACTTATATTTACATTCAGCTTGCATGCAGTTTGTCTGGCCAAAAATGGACCGAATTTGCATGCCCTGCTGTAAATTTTGACCGGTTGATGGAAAAACAAGCTTATGTGGATTCTAGACATTTAAACAATTCAGATAAGTTATCTAGAATTATTATGGAGCAGATAAAATACAAACATTTATTAATCAATTATCATTTTGACTTTATTTAAAGGCTTAAATGTGAGGTTTACCTTTTCATTAAACTTTTTCAAAGCTTTATTTGAACATTTACATTAGATATTTCAACATGCTGTTAAACTGTTGTCAGTCAAGTTGTCCTTTAAAGTCCAAACATCGTTGGTAATGTTATTGTTTTAGTGATTATGCAAACAAAAAGTCATTTTATTTGTAGTTTGTTGATTTTTAAATATAAAACTGGTGAAGTGATTTATGTGTCGGTACTTTTTTTGACATCTCCAGCACATTTGAACAATACCGTGATAATACTGATAAGCCGTGATAATTTTGGTCACTATAATCGTGATAAGAAATTTTCATACCGTTACATCCCTACTTGTTAGTAAGTGCTTCATACAAAACTGATGCCGCTAATGTGGAAAACACTTGCTCAAACACAAATGCTCAAAAGCACTGATTGTGTCAACCTGGTAAGTTTCCAGGTTTTTCCTTACTCCTGGAAGTTGTGTAAGTCAGCCAATCAGATTCGAGCTTGCCATGTGAACTGTAATTGCCTTAGCAACCATCGCTAACTAACGATGCCCTTGATACACTAAACAAAAACCTCTTCCTAAGACAAGCCTATTTTTCTTCATTACTTTAAATTATAAACCGTTATAGATCACCCCCTAAATGTAAACAGGCAAGCTGTATTTTGCCCAGCCAGTTTGCTGATATATTTAGTCACCAGACA
>NW_015506395.1:248165-249592 GCF_001515645.1 Sinocyclocheilus grahami
TGAACTGTAATTGCCTTAGCAACCATCGCTAACTAACGATGCCCTCGATACACTAAACAAAAACCTCTTCCTAAGACAAGCCTATTTTTCTTCATTACTTTAAATTATAAACCGTTATAGATCACCCCCTAAATGTAAACAGGCAAGTTGTATTTTGCCCAGCCAGTTTGCTGATATATTTAGTCACCAGACAGTTTAATCCTGTACCACTAACAGTACTATAATTTTGTCTGTACGTGTTACTGTCTTGAATCAAATCAATTTTGTTGTAGTATTCGGATAAAAACTGAAAAATGAATAAATGTACTAGGGATTGAACCGGATCCTTCTGTATTACCAGCCAGTTGTCAGCTTGTGTTCTTCAGCTCTAAGATGGGTTGGACTTGATTTATGTTTAGAGGTGAAAAGAAAACAACAAGATGTTTGCATGGAGGGACAGTATTTTATCTCACTCTAATGATTTGGTTGGGTGTGTGTATGTGTGAAGACTCTGAATGACCCAGATGTTTTAGTTGTGATTTCACCTCTAATCAGAACCTCTGGGACGAGCAGAGAAGCGAGCGGGTGGATGCAGAACCTTTCTTACAACTAGACACAAGTTCTGTACACACATGCACACCGCACAAATAAACTGTGACCTGGATTGTTGACACATTTCAGTGCAGAATAATAGTCAGCAAATTGTGATAAGACTCATTTAAAATATTCTTAAAGCTAACTTGAATAATCACCCAAATCCTTACAGAGAGCCTGCTGTCTTTTAGGGTTATATGCATTCAAATGGTTTCGTTTGTTCTTGTTGCTCTCAACGATATTGTCATTTATTTTTAATTGTCAGAAAGTGAATTGAGAGTGCTTTAAAATTTCTTTTTGCCTTTGCAGGGTTTCCATCACCATTGGATTTGTTTGGAAGTAAAACTCTCAATGACAGTCCACAGGAGCCCTTCTGCAACCTTCCCAACCTAAAGAAGGTAAGTTGGTGAAAAAAGATTTTTAAAAATGTTTGACGGTCCCCAAAAAGAACATAATTCAAAGACATTATTGTGGCAGGTGAAGGAGTTAAATAAACATTGAATAGAATAATAATTGTTGATTTTGGCCATTGCATCACATTCATGGCATGTTAAAAGTAGTTCACGTGTCCTGTGCGAATGGCTCCGTAGTCATTTTGTGCCACCTTTATCTTGTTATTATGATATGACAGCCTGTGTGCTTATGACAGTGTTGTGATTTTATTGTTGACTGCATCCAATCTTGCTGAGGGTCTGACTCACTTAATAGCTTAATACCCTGCAAGCCCCAGAGATGAAACCACAAATGGCAGAACTGGAGAGAGATGAAACACAGCGGTGATTTGTGAGGAGGATGTATTTACTTGGTTTTATATATACTGTGGGTACGGAAAGTATTCAGACCCCCTTAAATTT
>NW_015506395.1:251348-251581 GCF_001515645.1 Sinocyclocheilus grahami
AGTGAAATTAATTAAATACAGTTAAAGCAAAGCAACACAGTTAAAACAGTAATATTGTGAAATAATATTATGTTTAATATAAATATGATATATATAATATAAATGTTTTCTGATGTAATAGATTTTGCATTGTAATTTATTCCTGTGATGGCAAAGTTGAATTTTCAGCATTTATAATCCAGTCTTCAGAGTCACATTATCCTTCAGAAATCATTCTAATATGCTGATTTGCT
>NW_015506395.1:252304-259090 GCF_001515645.1 Sinocyclocheilus grahami
GGCGTCTAAAGCAAGCATGTCAGCTGTATGCTAATTTTATTTTCTGGCCACTAAAGACCTGCAGGATATTTACGCATCGTGTAAGTGTAGCCCGGGTATATAGTGTATTAACGTTTCTCCGAGCGGTTCTGATGACCAGGTGCGGATTAACGCACAGGCTTACCTAGGTTGCAGCCTAGGGGGCCCAACGTGTGCAGGGGCCTCGGATTGGTCAGACTGTTTTTTTTCATTATTTTAAATTTACTTCAGTGCAAAGAAAAAAAGACGCTCATTGGCCCATAAGAAACATTAGAGGAGGAATCAGGAGGAATGCAGAGCGTCTGACTAAATTAATGTATTGTGTTGTAGAATGCACTCTTAGCATCGGCGAGAGTTCGCGCGATCGTTAAATCGAAACCGAAAGTAAAACGTGCACACATATTCAAAAGCGATTTCAATACCCCACGTTTTGAGAGCGACTCCCCGATGCACGCGAATTAGGCTACATAACATATATAGGCTGTTATTAGTATGTAGGCTATAATAGGTTGTGTTGTCTATAGTTCTGCATCATGCTTGAAAAATTTGGTCTCTATTTGCACTTTGAAAATTGAGAGTAGCCTACTTTGATTATGGCTGCACATATTGTTTGCACTTAATAAGACTAAGAAAGAACGGTGTTGTTTATTATTTGTTATATATACTGTTTTTATTTGTATGTTTAATTTGTGAAAAACTATTTCAGTTAGGAGGTCAGACGTTCTAGAGAAGCTCATAATTCATGTACAGTTCTAAGCTCTGAAGAGAGAGAGAAGGAGAGAAGCCAGCTAGTTGAATTTGTGGCAAAACCTTTTACAGTGCTTGAGTGTTGTTGTCTTTTACGGCATATGATAAATCATACTCAAAGTAGAACTGAAATTACATTTATTACAAGATGATTAGTTAAAACAATTCAAAATGCACCTGCAGACTATTTTTCCAGTCATGTATTTGATCATTGGAATTTCTTTTTAAAAATGTGCAAAAATCTTGTCTCTCTTGAGATAAGTGTTGGCGTTAATGATAATCAAACAACAAAAGACGAGGAGAAAATCACTCCCTGCTCTTGACAGAATAGCATTTGTAGCTTTTATAAGAATTTATATAGTGAAATTATGCCCTACCATCACATTCACATCTATGCAAACAATAAATAAATTACTACTAGAGCCCGGAATTGTTTACAAGAGCACATATTTGTTCATTGATCTAGTCACATGATTCTGCTCTCAAAATGCACCGGATTTATGCATTTAAAATTTAAAATGAACTAAATGAAAAAAAAAACTGTAGATTGGCTGTCTCAATGTGTGTGTGTGTGTGTGTGTGTGTAAGTTCACCTTACAGTTTGTGTGTGGACCATGTATGGCATTGGACCTGTGGGACACTGAGGATGTAGAGGAAACACTGTAGATTGGCTGTCTCAATGTGTGTGTGTGTAAGTTCACCTTACTGTTTGTGTGTGGACCATGTATGGCATTAAATACATTTCTCCAGTAAAGCATAATAATTAAGATGATTAAGGGGGGCCTCACACAAAGAGCAGCCTAGGGGCCCCTGACCACCTTAATCCGCCCCTGCTGATGACTTTGGGGGAAACAAATTCTGGTTATGAGACATTTTGTGTAGGTTTAGTTATTTTTAAAGATTTGGCAAATATTTATAAACAAGTAAGCAAGTAAATAAATAAATACATACATGCATAAAAAAAAAAAAAATTCACCAGACACCAGACCACCAGAGTTGAATTAAGAACCAAAAAAAGATTTCAGTGGATAAAAATAAATAAATAAAACTATATAATAAGAGATAAGTTAAATTAATTCATTTTCAAAGCAGAAACACATTCTGTGTAAACGGCCCCTTAAATGTGCATGTCTTCAGGAAATATCTTTCATCAGTGACACTTTCCAACTGCTAAATTATGATAAATTGTGTGTTAATATAACACTGTATCTGGTAAAAGTGTAGGGTTCTGCTGTATTTCAAAAGAACCATGTGATTTTGTACCCTTTAATTGTATTTTGGAATTAGTCTGCAAAATATTTTATCCACTGCAATCTTTTATTTATTTTGCTGGTGATCAGTTATGGATTTTTTTTTTTTGCTTAAAGCTTAAACGTTTTGGCAAATTTTTGTTCTAAAAAAAATCTACTTTTAAATTGTATTTTCCCCATGGAAGTGTATGGGTTGAAACTGTTGCGACAGTTACCAATTAATGGCCAAATACAGAGAATCCTATGGTTTGACATTTCAGGCAATTCAATTACGTTTGCTCACTTTTATGTCTACTGGTTGTTTTTAATTATTTGCTTGCTACAGGTTTTAAGGAAGCAAATGTAATATTTATATATAGATGATGAGTAATCGTTGTGTGTGTGTATATATAGGATATTAAATGGGGGGTGTGTGTGTGTGTGCCATGGTTAGAAACTTCTGAGAAAAGTGGGAGGAGGGCATGATAATGGATCATAACCATCACTCTGGTATATATCTTTATCATGTTTTTAAGTGCTTGTGTTGACAAATTGGGCTAGTAATTTTGTGTAGCATTTATCATTTTGCTTTATTTTGATGAGTTAAATATGGTATTTATGAATGATTAGTGGATTATTCAGCTCCTCTTGGCGCCTATTATTTATGTATTCGCGTGAAAGTGCAGTTTTTGTCTGTGTTCTGAGTCATGCAGGCGTAGCAGGTGAGTAAGGGAGAGGAAATAGGATGTTTGTCTGCGTTTGACCTGTGGACACAATTAGCCGCCTTTAGACTGAGAGAGGCTCACGTGAGCTCAGCTATAACAATATATCGAAGCAAACAGGTTCACACGTGAGGCCTGCAAACTCAATCACACAATGTCTAATGCACGTACCAGTGTTCATTTATGTACAATTAAAGTATTTAATCATATTTTTTATTTTTATGTTCTTAGTTTTCATTTTAATTTCAGTATGTTTTAGTAATTGTTCTGTTCTTGACTTTTTTTTTAAATTTCTAAATGGATGTAATTATTTATTTTTACAAATTTGTAGGACTTATTTCAGTTAGTTGTCAAAGCAACACGTTTTTTGTTTTTTTTTAGGATTTTAAGTTTTTTTTTTTATTATTTAAAAAAACTAATTTGTTTTATTTCCTTTTTATTCCAATTACCAAAAATAGTTATCTGAAATTATAAGCCTCATATTTCAGCTTTTAAATCCTTCAAAATTGGCCCCATTCACTTCCATTTGTAGGTACCTCACAATAAATCAGATTTTTTTGTTTTTAAAGAAAATGAGGGAGGAATCAATATTAATATTTGTGATAATCAGCATTATGGAACAACTGCTGCTGATTGAGCTTAATTTGCTCAACCCAGAATATTCCTTTACCATTTTTTTTATATAATAGTATAGAAGTAGGTTGACCTCCCTGAAAAATGTTTGCATTGACTCTGTGGCAATATCAAAACATGAAACTTTTTTTTTTGAGCATCCCAACCAGCTCGATGCTACATTTCTTAACCAATGGCTTGACGATCTCTTTGACCGACCAATGGGAGGAGTGCTCGGGAAACCTGTTTTCTGTTCTGTTTTGGAGGCGTTAGTATGCCGGTCCATATGCTCATAGAGGTGAATCAGTGTATCACCTGCATAAACAGACTAAGGCTGTGCGATATGGACAAAAAAAACCTATCGCGATTTCTTTGATCAATTTTGCGATTTCGATTTTAGTCACGATTTTGACAGACACATACATGCTTTTACAGTCATACATGCATTCAGTGTGAATTTGACACATATTTCCAAAAGAAAACCAATTAGAGCTTTGTCAAAAAGCTGTAACATGTCTCTAGAACAGACATAAGGCAAAATAATCACTAAGTAAAGGTGTAATAAAATGTCTCTAGAATAGACATATGGCAGAAAATAAAAATAAAAATCCCGTTTCCAGGGATTTTTTTTTTTGCCATGCATTGGTCATAGAGCTCTTTGTGGCGTTGCCTCAGATGTTGAACTAGATTTGTTGCGCCAGGTTCACATGTACTCCGTCTGCAGTGTGGTTCTGCTGTATTTCAAAAGAACCATGTGATTTTGTACCCTTTAATTGTATTTTGGAATTAGTCTGCAAAATATTTTATCCACTGCAATCTTTTATTTATTTTGCTGGTGATCAGTTATGGATTTTTTTTTTTTGCTTAAAGCTTAAACGTTTTGGCAAATTTTTGTTCTAAAAAAAATCTACTTTTAAATTGTATTTTCCCCATGGAAGTGTATGGGTTGAAACTGTTGCGACAGTTACCAATTAATGGCCAAATACAGAGAATCCTATGGTTTGACATTTCAGGCAATTCAATTACGTTTGCTCACTTTTATGTCTACTGGTTGTTTTTAATTATTTGCTTGCTACAGGTTTTAAGGAAGCAAATGTAATATTTATATATAGATGATGAGTAATCGTTGTGTGTGTGTATATATAGGATATTAAATGGGGGGTGTGTGTGTGTGTGCCATGGTTAGAAACTTCTGAGAAAAGTGGGAGGAGGGCATGATAATGGATCATAACCATCACTCTGGTATATATCTTTATCATGTTTTTAAGTGCTTGTGTTGACAAATTGGGCTAGTAATTTTGTGTAGCATTTATCATTTTGCTTTATTTTGATGAGTTAAATATGGTATTTATGAATGATTAGTGGATTATTCAGCTCCTCTTGGCGCCTATTATTTATGTATTCGCGTGAAAGTGCAGTTTTTGTCTGTGTTCTGAGTCATGCAGGCGTAGCAGGTGAGTAAGGGAGAGGAAATAGGATGTTTGTCTGCGTTTGACCTGTGGACACAATTAGCCGCCTTTAGACTGAGAGAGGCTCACGTGAGCTCAGCTATAACAATATATCGAAGCAAACAGGTTCACACGTGAGGCCTGCAAACTCAATCACACAATGTCTAATGCACGTACCAGTGTTCATTTATGTACAATTAAAGTATTTAATCATATTTTTTATTTTTATGTTCTTAGTTTTCATTTTAATTTCAGTATGTTTTAGTAATTGTTCTGTTCTTGACTTTTTTTTTAAATTTCTAAATGGATGTAATTATTTATTTTTACAAATTTGTAGGACTTATTTCAGTTAGTTGTCAAAGCAACACGTTTTTTGTTTTTTTTTAGGATTTTAAGTTTTTTTTTTTATTATTTAAAAAAACTAATTTGTTTTATTTCCTTTTTATTCCAATTACCAAAAATAGTTATCTGAAATTATAAGCCTCATATTTCAGCTTTTAAATCCTTCAAAATTGGCCCCATTCACTTCCATTTGTAGGTACCTCACAATAAATCAGATTTTTTTGTTTTTAAAGAAAATGAGGGAGGAATCAATATTAATATTTGTGATAATCAGCATTATGGAACAACTGCTGCTGATTGAGCTTAATTTGCTCAACCCAGAATATTCCTTTACCATTTTTTTTATATAATAGTATAGAAGTAGGTTGACCTCCCTGAAAAATGTTTGCATTGACTCTGTGGCAATATCAAAACATGAAACTTTTTTTTTTGAGCATCCCAACCAGCTCGATGCTACATTTCTTAACCAATGGCTTGACGATCTCTTTGACCGACCAATGGGAGGGGGGGCCGGGAAACCTGTTTTCTGTTCTGTTTTGGAGGCGTTAGTATGCCGGTCCATATGCTCATAGAGGTGAATCAGTGTATCACCTGCATAAACAGACTAAGGCTGTGCGATATGGACAAAAAAAACCTATCGCGATTTCTTTGATCAATTTTGCGATTTCGATTTTAGTCACGATTTTGACAGACACATACATGCTTTTACAGTCATACATGCATTCAGTGTGAATTTGACACATATTTCCAAAAGAAAACCAATTAGAGCTTTGTCAAAAAGCTGTAACATGTCTCTAGAACAGACATAAGGCAAAATAATCACTAAGTAAAGGTGTAATAAAATGTCTCTAGAATAGACATATGGCAGAAAATAAAAATAAAAATCCCGTTTCCAGGGATTTTTTTTTTTGCCATGCATTGGTCATAGAGCTCTTTGTGGCGTTGCCTCAGATGTTGAACTAGATTTGTTGCGCCAGGTTCACATGTACTCCGTCTGCAGTGTGTATACAGTATGTGTATGCGGTGCAGAAGCAGCACGGACTCATTTTGCTTTCACACAGGATGCGTTTTCAGTCTGCTCCTGATCCGCGGCTGTTTACCACAAACACAACATTTATCCATTATTTTGATTTCAAATCCAAACAGGGACGCGGGAAGTAGGGGTGCTGAGGGGGCTGCAGCACCCCCTGTTTTCACATGGTTGCAAATGCAATGTCAAGTTTGTTCATTTCAATTTATTCAGTTTGAGCATTTAATAATTTATTTGTAATCTCTGAAATGTAAATTGTAAGTGGGCTATAATAAACCCATGTTTATCTTTATAAACATGATTAATTTTACTTGTGATGTTTTCTGTATGGGATGATTAGCCTAATCCTCATGAACACGTGACGCTGGCGCGTGGTATCAGACATGAACTATACAGAATGCGAAAAAGATTAACTTTAATACAAGGAGATAATGTCGCAAAAGCGAATTTCAGATTTTTTTTAAATGCCCATCCCAGAAAAAACTTTCCAAAATCGGCATCCAACACCAGCACGAGCACGGAGACAAGTAAGCCTAGCGGTCCCAGCCCAACCCCCGAGATTGATCTGCTACTGTCGATAATTTCAAAAATGTGATATGCAGTCAAATTTCCCAGTGTGTATGCCACTTAAACGAGTG
>NW_015506395.1:260505-276469 GCF_001515645.1 Sinocyclocheilus grahami
TCGATAATTTCAAAAATGTGATATGCAGTCAAATTTCCCAGTGTGTATGCCACTTAAACGAGTGTTCATATCGATGCACTTGTAGTGCTTTGTGGAGACTTGGAGTTGTCAAATGAGGTGACCCCCCTCCCTCCCCGCTCCCCTCCGCCCCCCATTCACCCAACCCGAAAACATCTTTAGGCGCCCCTGAATCCAAACGTTGTTTCTGAAAATGCTTTTTCAGCATTGTGATATGTCTATGAAACAATCTTTCATAGACATATCACGTTTAAACTCAATAAATATAACTTTGTTTAACTACCACCACGAGTGCCATCTATTATTGCCTTGTTTATCTAAAAGTGCACTTTTCCTTGTTTTAAATCTAGCCAAAAAGCCATGTGTTGACTGTGAAACAGTAGACTTTAATTATATGTATTTATGGTGTAATTACTAAATTTCCATGTCAACCCACGTTAATTTTTACCGTGAATAATGCACTGTCACTTTAATTCAGCGTGTGCAGCACAGCAGAAATAGACTCCGTGCGGAAACGATCGCAGCATGACTGCTGCAGACGCACCGCTCCTGGAGCGCACTGCCAGACCGCAATCGCGTGCAGTGTGAACGCTCTGATCCGTTAACATGGGCACGGAAAAAATACGCACCACAGACGGAGTGTGTGAACCTGGCGTTACGTTTGTAGATCTTCTCTGTAAATTCAAGCAAATCTGCTTTAATGAGCAGTTTCGACATCTTTATAAGTCACCTTATTTTGCCTCTAATCCTCGTTCCATTCTCCGTGCTCTCTGCCTCCCTCTGGCTGGGATCACGGCTGACCCACTTGGCGTCAGTGCCAGCGGTTGGCTCCTCGCTGTTTCTCTGAAAGACCAGACCAACGGCCACAGCAACTCCACCGTGGGGCCCCCTGCCAGCTGCACCATGGGGCCCTGCCAGCTGCGTTGTGAGGCCCTGCCAGTGGAAAGCAGTATTGCGCAGACATTTTCCTGTCTGCAGACTGCTGGACATTCATGCTAACAAAGGGTGCTTTTGTGAGATCCAGGCACAGGGGCTTGAGGTTGACTGCAAGCCCACAGAAGGTACTCTAACCCTGGGAAATCAGGGTGTGGTGACACAAAGTGTCCTGGAAGGAACAAAAATGACCTTTACTTGGTGATTATCATGTGCAGGACCGATAACTGACACAGAGATTAGGGACGGCCACAAGTATTTGGAAATAACAGCAATAATTCATTGTAAAAAACAATTGTGAGACTTTTTTTGTTTTAAGCTTGAAAAAGTCCAGCATTTTACAGATATTACAAAGAAACAGCAAGTAACCCATTAAATTAAACATGAAATTTTGAAGTAGTCAGAATGAATATGTGTTCCTCATGTTATGAATGAGCATTTGGCAAAAATTCTAACCTTTAATGTATTCTTACTAAACTCGTTTTTTATAATGCCCTCACTACTTCTGTCTTCTGGGTTTTGTCTCTCGTAACCACTCAATTAACTATATTGAGTAAAATAATTTACTTATGTAATTTGGGGTATTTTATTTTTAGAGGTTGCGTTTTCTTTTACCTTGCATAGTTTTGTTAATGTTATGGATTAGGGCATTTCACACAACATTGGTCTAATCTGACTAATTTTGACAAATACATTTTTCAGCCAATATTAAAAAAAAAACTACCTAAAAATAAAAAATTCCTATAACCACCAATAAGCCAATAGTAATCATGTAATGGCCGATAACCAATAAATTAATGATATTAAAATTATTTTCAATTTTTGTGTAAATTAATGAAAATAAAAATGGTAAAAACTAAAGTAATTTTAAATGCTACAAGTAAATTTAGGCTAGACAGCATTGTAATATACAGCAGAAAAATGGGTATTAATTTTTGAGATTTGCTCAATTTTATTAAAGGGGTCATATGATACTTTTTTAAAGATCATTATTTTGTGTATTTGGTGTAACAAAATATGTTGACATGCTTTAATGTTCAAAAAACACATTATTTTTCAAATACTGTACATTATTGTAAGTCCTCTATGCCCCGCCTCTCTCAAACGCTTCGTTTTCTACAAAGTCCCTCCTTCCGACAAGAGCAGTCTGCTCTGATTGGCCAGCTGACCCAGTGCATTGTGATTGGCCGAACACCGCAAGCACTCGTCGGAAATGTAACGCCCTTTACCATAATCGCGAGCTTCATCTTTCAAAATTAATGTAAAGACAGAGTCCGAAAGGGGAACAGAGTCTCATGACAGACGCAGTGATGAATGTGTTTGCAGTACACAAGCCACGGTTAAGACAGCTGACTCCACTGTGATGTGTCTCGCTCTCTCGCGTTCGCTCGTTCTCATTCTCTCTCTCGCTCGCTCGCTCGCTCGCACACACACACACACACACGCACACACACACGATGCGCAAAACTCCGCATTTGAACAGTCAATAGCAAATACTTAAACTAATAACAAAACCGTAGCTGATTCAGAAGCGCCAGATTGTCATAGCAAAGTCAGAATTACCTTCTCTCCTAGGTTCACGAAACGGTCGTCCATAAAATGCATTGCTGCTCTGTTGTAAGTAATCTTAAAGATTTCTAAATGCATCTACTTTTGGAAGGCCAAATAAAGTGCTTTTGCTTTCGCCTAGAAACACACAGCGTCTCCCTGACATGCTGCTTCAACACTAACTGCGGTTACTGAAACCACGCCTTCTTTCTTTGCGTGAACATTTGGGTGGCATTATGCAAATATTTCCACATAGTGAAGTAGATATGTGGGGGCGTGTTAGAACGAGCCGTTTTAGGGGGGCGTGGCAGAGTCTTAACTTTGATAAAGAATATCTCTTTGGTTTTGAGACTTTAGTCTTTGCAACTTCAGGGATCTTGTCTATGCACAATCAGCTTGTAGCACTCCAAAGAGAAAGGAAAACTTGAAATCACATCATATGACCCCTTTGAGGTTTTTTAGAGGTTGAAAGGATCATAGTTGATCTGTGATCTGTACGGACCAGGCTCCACGGTTCGGCGCGCATGTGATCTGCGGATTAATTGCAAAATTGAACCATAATAGAGTGAAAGTTTATCATTTGTACGTGTTTACACACTCAAGGGATTTTGAACGATTCCAGCGCAAGAACAGGCGAAGGTGAACTCGATTCAGTGCTCGCACACTGTTTCTATGTGCACAGCCGCACACACATGAAGCTCATACACAGCGCAGACAGCACGCGAACATTGAACCGATTATATCAAAGTACTTAGCTTTAAGTAATAAATGGAAAGCAAAGTTACACTGAAATATTATTTTTCTTGCTGATCCTAAAAACAATCCGATCCGTGACTCAAAAACCGTTAATATGACCAGAACTGTGAGTTTTGTGATCCGCTGAACCACTAAGGTTTATGAAGATTAACTGTAAGACAGCATGTAATATATAGCAATATATATTTGTTTAATTTGCAAAAATCTTATCAATATGCAAAAATATGTTTAGCTTGAGTTTGTATTTCGCACCCAGTCAGAACAGACCAGCAACCCATTTTTTTGGATCACGACCCAACAATATCTCTGATTTATTTGATACAGTGTAGAAAATTTGTGCATCGGTTTCTGGGTATGACAGTGTTTAGTTTTATGCTTAAATGTTGGCACTGCTTATATAAACACCTCTCCGCTGTGTATGGAAATTAGAGAACTCATTAGATAGATGTTTGTTTACTGCTTGCATCTACTGAACCATCTCATCACTTCACTGTCATCCTGACATTTGTGTGTGTGTGTTTATGGCTGTAGGATGAAAAGTAAGCATGATTTCCCTCCTGTAAATGTGTGTTAGCATGTTTCTGCTTAAACTGTCTGTGTCAGCTCTCTTTTATCTCTCTTAGTAGTGTTTTTCAGTCATCTGTGTGTGTGAATGATGAGCATAATTTGCTCCTAATTAATAAATTGTGTGTTTTGATTTGGATTGTAGAGTATGTGCATGTTTTGACACTAAACTTGGCTAAAATTGGTCTATGTTTGTGCTGGTCTTCATGTCCCATTGTGTGCATCAAAGCCGTGGCTGGTTTTAAATGTCGACTGTGGTCGTGCTTATGGACTGATCGTCATGGTAACGGTGTTGCAGTCATCCCTGCTCCCACCCTGTGAGAGCATTTGACACAGACGGCAATCCCAGCCTGTCTGTGAAGTGCCACTTTTCTGTCACTATCATCACCATTTCAACAGCCATACCCATCCACATGATTGTGAAAACTCTCTGTATGGCAGCTTTCGGTTTAATGTAGGTTTAAGCTATAGAATGTTTTTCATACGGGGTGAGAATCTTTAGGCACCTCATGATTGAATTTGATTTTGGTACTTAATTCGATTCCAAAACAATTCAAGATGCATTAAATTATGTTTGATCTGATAAAAATAAGGCATATAATAAGCCAGTATAGGGACATCTGTCATATTTTGTTCTTATAATGTTGAGGTGTTTTATTTGAGGCATTGTATCGTCATTCAGCCTTTTTGTCCTTGACTGTTGAACCTATCTGAAGGCTTCAGCACATGTTTGTTTGCAGTGTGAGGTGAGCACACCTTTTCCTGGTACATGTGTTGTGGCAGATGTGCCCTCCATGCACTTTTTGCAGCAATGCACATCATGTGACACTTATAATGTTTTTTCCTGCGTATGCTTTATGTATATATGCTTTATGTACATATTCACTATTAACTAAGATTTTTGCCCTTAATAAACTCCTACTTACTACTTGTTGATGGTAAGTGAGGTAGTTGTTGTAGTAATTATGTTTAGGTATTGGGTAGGGTTAAGGTATCTAGAATATGATCATACAGAATAAGGCATTAATATGTGCTTTAAGTACTAAGAAACAGCCAATATACTAGTAATATGCATGCTAATAAGCAACTAGTTAATAGTGAATGGTGTTCCAATCATTTAAAGTGTTAGCAAATTTTTTAGAAGTAAATGTATATATTTTTCAAATATTTTTATAAAAAAAAATGTATTTATACAGTATATAATAATATTATTAGTATTAATACAGGTGCATTGCATTTTGACTTTCTCAAACAATTGTGGTTCACATCACAAATATGTATAATTGTAACCATCAAGTTTTAAATAAACTTGATAATTGTAGTAGGGATGCTCCGATCCGCCTTTTCCGCCTCCGATATTGATGCCGATACCGATACCGATCCAATACCAGTGAAGTTTTTTCCCCCCCATTTAAATAAATTTAGAATTTATATATCTCTGTGTGTGGAACTGATAATCATTCTTTCACAATCTACTAGATGCAGACTACTTCATTATAAAGAAAAATAAAATAAAGAATAAATGTGAAAAAATATAGGCCTATGTATATTTATAATCTATGACAAAAATGTATCATAAACTAGGTTAGTGGATAATTCGGCAGCAAAAGTTATTCTAGAAAAATCAGTGCACAATAATTTTAGAAATCCAAACATTTAGTAAATAAACAGAAACAATATTTTGTGGGGAACAAATAAAAGTGTTGCACTAAATATAGTAAAATGTTACACATTGCTATTTGTATTATAAAATGTATTTGTATTTATTTATTTATTTAGTCATTTAGCAGACGCTTTTATCCAAAGCTACTTACAAATGAGGACAATAAAAGCAGTCAAAACTAACAAAAGAGCAACAATATATAAGTGCAAATGACAAGTCTCGGTTAGCCTAACGCAGTACACGTAGCAATGTGTGTATATATATATATATATATATATATTACACACACACAAAGAAAAACAAGTAGATCGAATAGAAAAAAATTGAAAGCTAGTGTTTGTTGGTTTTTTTGTTGGTTTTTTTTAATAAAAAAATAAAAAAGAAGATAAATATAGATAAAGTATAATTAAAATAGAATAGAAAGTGTAAGAGTTAGAGGGTCAAATAAAGGTGGAACAGATGTGTTTTTAGTCGTTTCTTGAAGATGGTTAAAGATTGAGTTGGGCAGGTCATTCCACCAGGAGGGAACAGTTAATGAAAAAGTCTGTGAAAGTGATTTTGTGCCTCTTTGAGATGGCACAATAATACGCCGTTCACTTACAGAACGCAAGCTTCCAGAGGGTACATAACTCTGAAGTAATGAATTTAGGTAAATGGGTGCAGAGCCAAAATCCATTCATTAAAACATTCATATATATGTTTTAAGTATATACTATAAAATTAAAATACATTTCTTTTGAATGTATAGCATATTTTTAATAAGGCAACAAAATATAATGATAGATACGATAGGACAAAACAAATACAGTGCAGCACAAACTGTTTTTATACAGTCTATGAGCACGAAGCGCTTACAATGTGTGCATCCGGTGTGCAGAATGATGTGCTTGAAGCAACATGGAGTCACAGCCTGACGCCGTGTTGCTTCAAGCGCATCATTCTGCACACTGGATAAGTGTGCAGAACATAAGTGCTTCGTGTTAAAAACTGCAAAGCACAAAGGGAAGAGAAATTGATGCGTAGTGTATTATATCTGTGCAACAGTTACTGAGCCTTTCTTTTAACAGTTTTAAATTTCAGTTGCTGTGCACGTTAAAAACAATTGATAGTCTTTTCTACGCCCGTGTTTTGTTCTCACGGACACCCGGTAGCAAGTAACACAACAACATTAAACTCCGGCAGGAAGATAAAGTCCTTTTTGCTAAATCATAGACAAGTATTTACAAATCAAGTATAATGGGAACACAGAATGATCTTGGACAGAGCTTTACCGAGCTGACTGCTGTAACCGAACGCCACCAGGGTTTAAACTTTAAAGGCTGAACGAATGACTGACAGCCACAGCGGAGAAAAGAGTTTGTGTGAACTTTAATGTAAGGACTTAAATATTCATATGTAGCTCACATTAAGCTATCATATGGCTTCAGAAGTAACACAGAATAATTCGCACAATCGAAAAAAATAAATAAAAACAATCTCTGATTTGGATCTGCCCTCTGACCGATACCCGATCCGAGAAAAATGGCACTATCGGAGCCGATACCCGATATGAATATCAGATCGGCGCATCCAAAATTGTAGTTATTGTCCTTTTTGTAATAATAATTAATAATAATTAAATGTATAATAATAATTAAAGACATTACAAAAATCTACTTTTATTGTAATACATTTTCGTTTCATTTTGAGAATGCACATGTTCCCAGTTTTGGGTTCAGTGCGTTTTGTGTGAGTTAAGCTATATTAAACTGTTTATGGCCCGAGCAGAGTGCTTCCCCATTTAAATGCTTTCAATTTCAGCTCATGTTCCCTTGCCGTTCTCTAAAGACGTCCAGAGGTGTGACATGTGAATAGGGTTTCCGCTGAGTGAGTAATCCCTTGCATTTCCAGATTTAGAAGGGAGTGAAGTCATTTCAGGTGGATAAGGAGAATTATGGTTTACATACTGCACTGTGTTGACTATTTAACCCATGTTATCTATAAAGTAATTACACCTGAAGATAACATGCAAATCTGTCACTAGAAAAGAGCAATTACATGTTTACAGGGAAAGTGGTGTTGATGTGAGCTGTATGAAGGGAAGAGGAGAGCGCTGTTATAAACGGAAACCCAGTCTTCCAAGCACTGTGCTGCAGATTTGGCCATAAGGGATTCCTCATCATTTTCAGTGCACATTAATAATTTTTTCAAGCTGCAGTAATTTTTTTTTATGAGGATAAGTATATATTTATCTAATATAT
Source organism: Sinocyclocheilus grahami (assembly GCF_001515645.1). Taxonomy (NCBI): domain Eukaryota; kingdom Metazoa; phylum Chordata; class Actinopteri; order Cypriniformes; family Cyprinidae; genus Sinocyclocheilus; species Sinocyclocheilus grahami. The sequence continues at coordinate 268,228 of NW_015506395.1, forward strand.
AGCCTATGTGTCTGCTGGATGTGTATTTTTGAGACTGATTTATTTACTATAAGTTTAGCAAATACTGAAGAATCTTTCTTTTGAAGAGTGTTGCTAGATGATTGTGTCGATTGCTGCACGAGTAATGGAGAAAATGCTGAGAGAGAAAATATGAGAGGGAAACTCTGCAGTGGAGGAATTCAGCACATCTATTTTCACCCCGCTTGGTGTGAGTGGTTGCTATGGTATTGCTGATGGGCACCGTTGTCATGCTGGCGTCTCCGTGTGTGCAGAGCTGCACCGATCCATGCTGGAGTGACTCACATCCTCAGAGCTTTAATGACCTACATCTGGGAGAACACACACACGCACAAACACAGAGCCTGTAGAAACTCGATCTGAGGGAGAGAAGGGAAAAAAGAGAGTGAGAATGTGTAGGCACCTTGCATGAATTTATTAAAAATGGAAAGCAGACTCAGCGGTGGAAAAACATTTAATGTGGATTGGAAGAGAACAGAAAAAGCCATGTTTGGTTATGCTAAGACTGTAAGGATACAGCTAGTGATGTGGGAGACTAAGTTTGTGTTGCAGTGAGGCATTTTTCAGAGAGTTTAAAGAAAAACAATTTGAAAACAGCTTGACTGATTAGGAAAAATTTAAAAATGTTTTTTACAAACCCTTGGGGTGTGCGATATTGACAAAAAATAATATCTCGATATTTTTGGGGATTTTATCGATAACGATAATTAGACGATATTTTGTTGAGTTTGCAAAACAGCGCTGTGGTTGTTTGGAATTATTTTTTTTGTTGTCAAATAGCGCAAAAACAGGAAATATAATGTCTAAAACGTAAGTCTCTTAATTAACTTCTTGATTATTGAACTGTTGTAAAAAATCAATATCACATTTGTAATCATTGTCATTTTTGGCACTCTTTGTGTGAAATTGATTAACTAGGCTATTTGAAGAGGTATAAATATATACATTTTCTGCACCCATGTCTTGAATTTGTGATCATTCTAAATGTATTGTAATAGACTGAATCATCAGCACTATAAATGCGCACACGCACTAGTCAAGACTTCACGTAATTTTATGTGTGCACTTTGTAGGGGTGTTTTGAACGTTTTTTGCAAAATACTCGATAATGTCAAATCGCACATCGTTAAAACAACAATTATGATATTATCGCAGACGATACATATCGCACACCCCTATATGACTGTATTTCTTGTGTGAAAAAAGACATACTATCTTATGATACAGGTTGTGATACATTACCGTTGTTGGTCTTTTGTGCATTAATTATCAAAATATGTATCAAAGTTTTAAGTGAGCTTGAAGGATTTATACTCTTCAATCTAGGAGGGTCGTTAAGTCACATCTTCTCAGTACTACTCCAAAACAGGAAGTGCTTGGATGCACTTTTAGGAGACTTGCATTGTATTCAAGGTATACATTTGATCAGTTCACGCATTTCCTGAACTGAACTCATGATCTTGACATTGGTAGCGCAATGCTTTGTAGTTTGAGCTACAGGAATGTAAAGTGTATGTAATTGTGAACTAAAACTAAAAAACATTTTTGTTAAGCTGAAGTGAAATAAATTCTAAATATGAAATGTAAAGAAATTAAACTAAATGAAAATTAGAAATGTTGCTGTGTTGACTAACTGAAATATTTTGAAATTACTACATGAAATATTACTAAAACTGAAACAGAAGTAAAATTAAAACCGAAATAAAAATGAATTGAATCTATTGTGAAATATTTTAATAAGGAATAAAAGAATTACAAAAGCATATAACAAAATTACAAAAAATTTAAATAAATTAAAACTGAAAATATATAAAAATTAAACAATTCAAAATTTAAAAATATAATAGTGTGTGAATAATACTAGGAATACAACATATTTATTTATAAACATATTTATCCTTCAATATGTTGTATTCATAGTATTATTCATACACTATTATACAGAAATTCATACACTGTTATACAGGAAAATAAAACATGAAAATATAAGAGAGGAGAGAATTTTATCAAGCACGTCCTTGAAAGTATTCCGAAAAAAACCCCCTGTTTTTTCATTATCAAACTGTAGAGCATGTTAAGAATCAATGATAAGAATCAATCATTCATAAATAAATAAATGATATAAATAAATAAATAAATCATAATAAATAAAAATATTTTTAATGGAAAAGTAAAATATTTTACAAGTTATTTTATTTTTCATTTATTTTAAAATATTTTTATTTCATTTTTTTTTTAAATATATATTACTGATATATATTGAAATACAGTATAATTGTATCAGCACAGCCCTACATTTTTACAGTACATTAAAAATTACTGCTGAACATGCTATGGAATATGAGCAGCTTGGACGTGTATAAATATCTCCTTTTATGTTTTACACAAGAAACAAAGTTAATAGGTTTGGAACAACATGAGGGTAGGTGAATATTGACAGAATTATTATTATTGTTTTAAAATTAACTGTCCCCTTGAGTCAAAAAGGGCAGATGACAGTGCAGTGGAGTCCTAATATGCAATTACACAGTTGTATATTGTCCATTTGTGACTGTTTTTTGTACTAATACAATTCAAGATATGCACAACTGTGTGAAAATATTCTAGAAACAGGCCAGTCTATAGTGTACAGAGCCCCTAAGGGTAGTCGTGGGTGGGTGTGAGAAAGAAACCTCATTTGTTTGAGTGTGGTGAGAGAGCGGAGGAAGAATTTGTTTTTGTCATACGCTTGTTATCTGGTTTTAACCTAGTGCTTTAGGCAGATCTGTTTTGGCTGACTTAGGCTGAGTAGGTAAATATGCCACTCTCAGCAAGAGAAGAAGCTTGAAAGATTTGGTTTTGTTAGCCTGTTTCCTTCTGCTATTTTTCGTATTTTCCTTTCCTCCTTGGTCTTGTTCTCTTGTTCTTTATCCTGTTTGTGGTTGGTTAGCTGAGAGTTTATAGACTCTGTGCATGATTGGCTGAAAACCCCTTTTATTTCTTCCTCAGCGTGTTATTGGCTGCCATTAGTTTGTGGTGAGCTGCTCCTGATTTCCTGATTTGCTGATAGCTAGCGTGTGGTGACTCAGCCCGCCGTGTGATTGGCTGCAGCTGCGGCTGCCTGTTGAGCTGTAATTAAATCGCAGTGGATGAGAGAGAGTGAGCGAGAGAAGCAAAAGTAGGTCACTGGGTCAGCATGACAGTGAAGCATGTACTGACATCACAGTTACAAAACCATTTCTCAGCCTACTGTTAACGCCACAACCGCTCTACAGGAAATGCTGGGGACTGCCTTACTTCCCTTTTCTTTTACTTCACTTTTATGTCTCGTTTTATCCTTTTTCACCATGATGAGTTTTTTTCACAAACCCTCCCTCTCATTTTTTTTCTTCTTGCAAGCCGTCTTATCCTTTTTTTCTCTGTCGAACCCTTCTTCACGGCTTTTCATGCCATGCTTTTTGTCAAATCTTTTGCGAAATTGACTTGGTGAACTGAAACTATTTGACTCTGTCCTACATCCTTTTCCACTCCTCTGTCGCCTCTCTCTCTCTACACATGTGCCCTTCTCATGTTTTTTTTCCCCAGAGTCCCCCATCTTCTATTTCAAAGTCTTTTTATGTTGCCTCCTAATTCAAAGAAATCCTTTGGATTCCTGGAGTTGTATGTAGAAATTATGTGTTTTATGTGTTGAGGTTATATTTATGGCACTGTGTCAGAGGATTCCTCTTCTCTACATTTCCCAGTAGTGTAGCAATTCAGTTTTTCTTGTTGATCTGACGCTCCAGAAACATTTGAAGCTCATATCTGGAAAGCCTGCCAAAAATCTTCAGTGCGCAACATCAAAAGGAATCTCAATTTTTGTGTGTCCCTTGTCAAACAATCCCGAATCCTATTTTGAGTATTCCTGCCAGAGGTTGTAATCTTAAATGATCCCATTGAAATCCAAAATAATACCCCTGGATGAACTGAAATTGCCAAATGATTCTTTTTTTTATTCTTTGAGTTCTGGATATTGTGTAATCTTTGTAGAGTACAAACCCTACTTGTATTAATTGTGTCTTACCCCAGGAAAGTAAAAAAAAATTATATATTTCCTTTAAATTCTTTTTGTTATTCTACAAGGATATTTTATTATATTTGCTATTTTTATTGTATTAGATTTTATTATTTTATTATATAATATTTTGGGAGTATGTGCTAGAAAATGTGATTTATGTTTTAATCCCGTAACAGAATTCCCATTTAGATCCTTTTGTATTTGTTCCAAATTTATAAAAAATCCAGAATTATTATTATTTTAACTTTGGTGTGTGTGTGTTTTGTTTATTTATCTATTTTGAATTCCTAGAATCGTATTGTTTATTATGTGGTTTTGATCAGATTTGTTTTGTATTGGAATACTGTTTTGCTTCCGGACAGTCAAAGGAAATTGCAGGAGGAGCTGTAGGTGTTTTAAAATCCTGACGGGTTTCCTTTAAATCCCTGCAGGGGTATTTTATGCTTTTGGTAGCATAACAGTCCTGTGTGTGCTACAAATATCAAATTTATTTTGAGTTTTGTTGAAATCATTTACACTACCTGTTAGTGGTTTTTGAAAGTATCTTACTCTCACCAAGGCTGCATTTATTTGATCAAAAATACAGTTAAAACCGTAATATTGTGAAATATTATTACAATTTAAAAGAACTGTTTTCTATTTGAATATATTTGAATATGTAATTTGTTCCTGTGATGTCATAGCTGAATTTTCAGCATCATTAGGTCTTCATCGGTCTTCAGTGTCACATGATCCTACAGAAATCATTCTAACATGCGGATTTGCTGATAAATCGTATTATTATTGATATTGAAAATGATTGTGCTGCTTAATATATATATATTTTTTTCTTTAATTAATAGAAAGTAAAACCGCATTAATTTGAAGTATAAATCTTTTGTAACATTAGAAATGTCTTTACTGTCAATTTTGATCAATTTAATTGATCTGTGCTGAATAAAAGTTTTTCAAAAAACAAACAAACAAAAAAACATTTTACAGACCTCAAACTTTTGAATGGTAGTGTATATTTAGATCCGATCCAAAGTCTAATAGAAACAAGTTTTTGTCTCCCATCATTTACACTCTCTTAAGTTCAGATTCTGTTAGTTTATTGTGTCTGGCCTGGTTCCTTGTTTGCGGCTGTTTATGTCGGCTTTTTCTTTCTTTGTCCTAAATGTTGCAGGAGTGGCTGAGTTGAGTCTGAGCTGTGTCGGTAGGTTTGGTTGTTTATTTTCTTTGTGTTTGTTGTCTGGGTCAGTAGTCACATGTAGTGAGCAGTAGGGGGACATAGCTGGTGTGCAGCGTGGCGTGACCAGAGGTCCAGACATGTGACAAGACACTCATGATAAAATTGAGAATGTGAAAGAGAGGTTTCCAGCATTAGCACACTTGTTTTCATCTGGTCACCACACCTCCGAGCACCATGAACCATAGTGCATTACAGCCATTGTCTTGTTTGCTGTTGTGATGAGTCGGTGTGTCTCCACCACGTCTGTGCATTTCAGCTAAAGGAATGTGGCTACGTTAGCAGCTAATTTAACCGAGCTAATCACCTAAACTTCCTTCCAGAGGTTTCTTTGTTGTTATTCCCGCTTTATAGATGTGGTAATGCTTATATACAAACCATTCAAATGTTATTAGTGAATGCAATAAATATCTGTATCTTTATTTACATTTCTGGTGTAAATGTGTTTGATATTTGTTGACGAAATTTTCTGTTGATCTGGAATAGGCTGTTGGGTCACTCTTCATTGGCGGTGGCAAGTTGGTGTCACTTTACATTAGATGAAATAAACTTTAAATACCAATAATTCATCAAATGTTTGCATATTTGTATCCTCTAGTTTGAAAACAATGTGTGTTAAAAGTTTAAAAAGGTATCTCGTGATGCAATTGCCACAATATAATACAAATAATGTGGCTCTATTCTGAATATCGATTTTATTTAACATGTTCATTTTAATAACTTTGTTAAAAAATTTTTTTTTCTATTTTAAGAAAAAAGTGAAATTACATTCAAAATAAAATTAAAAATCTAAATCTTTCTAAAGGGATAGTACCCTGATTTCCATATTTTTTTCCCCATACTATGGCAGTCAATGTGGACAAGAAACTGCAAACTGTAACCCACATTCTTCGGAATACTTTCTTTAATGTTCAACAGAAGAAAGAAACTCAAGCAGGTTTGGAACAACTTGAGGGTCAGTAAATGATGACAGACATTTCATTTTTGGGTGAACTGTCCCTTTAAGCTTCTGTTGTACCGAATCTATAGCATTTTAAACACCATTTAAATACATAGCAATACGTTTTAATATTTGAAAAAAGTATTTATAAAAATATATATAAATATATATTTTTTCAAATTCTGCCTCTCGCCACTCCAATTGAAGAATGACCCAGTTGTGTGTGATTTTCATTTGAGGTCATTTGAGTGAGTTTAGGTATGCGTGTCTGTGCTGCTTCATGTGAGCTGATGGGTCATGCTAGCTTCTAGCATTAGGCTAATCTCCTTGCTGTTATCGTTCCTTTTTATAGACCATTGAAATGCCCATAAAGTACAAGCTTGTAAACAAGAACGACCAACTGTTTCTGGCAGGATGACAAAGACAGTAATGTGTTCTATCATTATGCTGTATTTTATGAGTGCTAATGAGTGCAGGTGTTTTGTGACTGACTGAAGGCTTTTCTCTGCAGTATGCAAAAAAAACACACACACAAAAAACACTGATTTTATCAGTGTCATGTGCTGGGAGTATTAGGGGTGCTTTCTCACTAAAGAAGAGCCACTCTCTGTTTGACATCAGATTTTATATTATTTTTATGTCATGTCATGTTATGTTTGACATTTTGTTGACTACATTTTCTGTTGATCTGGAATAGGCTGTTGGGTCACTCTTCATTGGCGGTGGCAAGTTGGTGTCACTTTATGTTGTATTTTTCTTTTTTAATTTAATTTTATTGTATTTATTTTATTTTACACTGTGCTTCATATTAAATTGTATATGTGAAGTTCATGTGAAATCTGGTATAGCAATCCCAGATAGCTTGGTGAGGCTTCTTTATGATTATGTGTTCAAATGATAATAAAATAAAAATCAAAACACACGTTTTGATGGGTAACCATACTTCAAAAACAGTGAATCTGTCATCTTCTCATTCTAAGTTGTTAGTCAGTTACAGTGATTATCAGCTGCTGCTTGTAGTCTTAGTGATGATAAAAATAGTTTTACCCAAAGGTTTGGACCCAAATAATTCAATGTAAAATGAGACCCGCGGATGAAATCAAACTGTGGTTCAGACCAGATAATCAAACCATGCATAGAAACAGCCTAAATGTTAAATATTTGATGCTATTAGCCAAAACACAATAGACTGACTGTGAGCTGATGTAATTTGATAGTAGTAATCTTGATAAGCACACACACTTTGACCCAACTTTTATCATTATTGCATGCATTTTAAAGGACCACTGGGTCAAAGCAGCTACCCTTGTTTGTGAAGTTATGTAAATTTTTATGTAAACATCACTTTTTTTTCTTTTTTTTAGCTTTCTTACTGTCTTGATGAAAAGAACAGGATGCTGTCATCTCTATTCAGAAGGTGATCATTGTAGTCTTCCTATTGGAACATGGAAACCTAATAGGCCACACCACATCACCACTGCTATATATAGATTGGCTTCAGGGGTGTATGCCTTTATGACATAACATTAAGGTCATGACCCTTCTCAGGCTTACTAGGTCAAAGTGATGTTTTTATCTTGAAACCTGAACACCTACTTTTATGAATTCAGATGTTTTTGTTTTATTTTCATTTGGTTATAATCTCCTTCGTACCAGTTAAGCTAAAATATTATTATTTCCTCTAATGTAATTGAAGCATTTTCTCTGCAGCCAGCTTTTTATGTGACTAATTTCTGTTTGTGTTTGTGTTTCAGATTTTAGAGCAGATTTACAGTGGTTCAGGAGTATTGCTGCTATTACAGAAATAATGACATGAGTGAGTTTATTACTTCCCAAATTATTTCATACATTACAATTCAGTTGTCTTAAAAATGACTACATCTTTTATTTTTAATGTAAGAATAACTTTTATATTAGCAATATTTCAAAATGAACACTTGCTCCATTGAAGCAACTTAAGTTTACTTGATTATCCATACTTAATGTTTTTTTTCTCTTTTTTTTTTCTCTCGAAAAATCA
>NW_015506395.1:277563-297165 GCF_001515645.1 Sinocyclocheilus grahami
TCTGTCAGGCTTGGCAGTACATCACAACAGCTGCGGCCTTGTAAAAGATCTAGTAGTAGGCTGAATAGTTTATTTTTGGATGGACAGAACTGTTAGTTCTAGGGTAAGATGTTAAGCTTCAATTAAGCCATCATTTTGGGTATAGCAGAGCGTTTTTTTTTCTTTGCAGAATGTTTACCAAGATGATTTTAGGGTCTTTAACATTAAGGTCATGACCCTTCTCAGGCTTACTAGGTCAAAGTGATGTTTTTATCTTGAAACCTGAACACCTACTTTTATGAATTCAGATGTTTTTGTTTTATTTTCATTTGGTTATAATCTCCTTAGTACCAGTTAAGCTAAAATATTATTATTTCCTCTAATGTAATTGAAGCATTTTCTCTGCAGCCAGCTTTTTATGTGACTAATTTCTGTTTGTGTTTCAGATTTTAGAGCAGATTTACAGTGGTTCAGGAGTATTGCTGCTATTACAGAAATAATGACATGAGTGAGTTTATTACTTCCCAAATTATTTCATACATTACAATTCAGTTGTCTTAAAAATGACTACATCTTTTATTTTTAATGTAAGAATAACTTTTATATTAGCAATATTTCAAAATGAACACTTGCTCCATTGAAGCAACTTAAGTTTACTTGATTATCCATACTTAATGTTTTTTTTCTCTTTTTTTTTCTCTCGAAAAATCATGTTAAAATGTGAGTATAAAATATACAAAATATGATACAAGAAGCTTTTGAAGAACAATTAAAACTGTAGAGGTTTGAGCATTTAAATATCATCTTACTGCGACCCTGAACACACTACAAAAATGACCTCCAGCATAGACCGGTAAGTCCTCGGTTGACCCCCAAACCGTCCTGTGTAGAATGGATTCTGTTAACTGTAGCCGCAATCTCCAACACATATTAGAAAAGCACAGTACAACAATAATAAAAATCTCCACATTATTATTTTCAACAGTTTTTTTTTTTTTTTTTTGTTCAATGATATTCCGAGTTCATTTGAAACCCTCATGACAGCATCCTTTGCCCAACACCGTAGCCATGGTTACAGTTACAGCAGATGCACAGAAAGCTTTGCAGCTGAGATGGACGGCTGATATTAAACAATCTTAATAACCATGTTCGTAAACAGCTTTCCTTCCCTCTAATATGCAAATGTAACACACCCATGGCCAGTTGCTATAGTGACTACAGTGAATGGAATGACATTAAACATGCCCACTCTGGCCAGCCTCAATGTGCCCGGCTTCTTTCTAACTGGTCTGGCCTGTTGAGTGACAGTGAGATGGGCCATTGTGTGGCGGCAGTGTGGAAATTTTCATGCTAATCTCTGGATTACTACCACGCTGAATAGATTTAGCAGCTCCATTTTCCTCTCTCAAAGGTTTCTAGGTGAAGTAACTGAAGATGGCACCTACAGTCGAAAACAGGGACCATATGGTGCTTGCACAATCTGTATTCTCTTACCTTATTCAGTGAATTCTTTATCTTTTTAAGATAAAGGCATTTCAGGACACAGTCAAACATAGCTAGACAGAACACGGGGCGATTTCTAATGCATTGCAATGTCATTTTAACTTGTACAAATTTCAGAATAGCCATTGTAGTAGACAGACTGTTTTATACAGTAGTTTATGCTGCATTGCATTCATTATGTTGTCAGAACAACGTCTGTGTTTTTCTACAAAGCACAGTTTGTGTTGATTGATTTGAGTAAAAAAAAGTCTGAAGTTGAAAATGAAGCTCCATACCTCTGATGTGGGGTTAGAAGTACTTGTTTTTTTGTTTTCTCATCTACTAGTGTCTGTATTAAATATTCATGTAATTACCGCAGAACTATTAATAAAAATGTACAGTATAGGCTGCTGCAGGAAATAATTACATATGAAATAAACTGTATGTAGTTTATTATGTAGGAATTACAAATGTATTCTACACATTACTGATTATTATTTTGATGTCAGAGACACAATAAATGTATTGTATAAATGTAACACTGGTATTTACTGGTTTTCAAATCCAAATATCCAGTATTTTGAATTTTGAGCATTATATGGTTCCCCCGCTATTAGAAAAGCAGTGTTATTGGATGTTACTTTTTTAAAATTCATAATTAAATATTCTTTATTAGTTTCTCATCTCAGAACTGAGAAGGATACAAAAACGTACCCAATTTGAACTCTAATACTTTCTTTAATTATGGTAAATCTTTAATTTTCATAATAGCACTTTTAGTTGAAGTTCAAACCAAGTTTGTAATGACTTTTTTTTATAATGTGCTCTCATCCTCGCCTCCTGAAGTGATGAGACTGGTCTTACCTGCTGTACAGTTAAGCCAAAGTAAAAACAGATACATTTAGACTTCACCATGCAGTGACATCTATCATCACAATTACCTTTGTTAATGTCTACAAAGCCATTTTAACCTTTATGTCTACATTTCTGCCTGACTTCGGGACGTGTCACAGTTTGTTTAGTCAAGGTTTTCTGGTTTAAACTGTCATTAATTCTTAGTTATGATGGAAAATTATTTTGTTTCATGTCAGGTTTAAGTATTAAAATATGCTAAATTATAAATATGTGCAAGTAAAACAATGTCAGTGGAGCAACACATATGAGATTAAATTTAGCTAAAAACTCAAAACTTAGTCTCCGCATTGTTAAATATCCATTGGGCTCGTTGCTGTACATTCCAGCATTATGAAGTTATCACATCTTTTCTTGTTTTTACAACCAAATTTGTTCAGACATTGACAATGTTCTTTCGGATGTCTGATGTAGTTAATGATGTTTTGAATTGTCATATCTGATATTTTCCCCCCGCACACATATTTGACACTTTCCAAACACTGTCTGACAGCAACTTGGGTGAAGTTCAGTCTTCAAAACTAATTGTCAAAACTGGCAAATGTTAGTCTTAAATATAAGGCTTGCCAAGCAATAAGACGTCAACATTGTGACTTGAGTAAAAGTCAGGAGTCTCAAGTCCACATCTCTGATTTTCACTGATAAACATTTCATTGAGCAAATCTAGGTCAAATGCGTGTTGAACAGTTCTGGGCTGCTTAAAAAACTGGGCTGCTTGAATAAAAGTTTAAACAATTAGGTTGAAAACAGATAAAGTGGGACACTTAAGCTTTCTTGGGAATTATGTGTACATTGCTTACAGACATGCATTATTTCATACCTACAGTGGGTACGGAAAGTATTCAGACCCCCTTATAGTGATATTTCAGTTTTTCTTTTTTTAATAAATCTGCAAAAATGTCAACAATTCTGTGTTTTTCTGTCAATATGGGGTGCTGTGTGTACATTAATGAGGAAAAAAAATTTACTTAAATGATTTTAGCTAATGGCTGCAATATAACAAAGAGTGAAAAATTGAAGGGGGTCTGAATACTTTCCGTACCCACTGTATATGAGTTTCTTTATTTTGTGGAACACTAAAGAAGATATTTTGACAAAGGTTTAAATTCGTTTGTCCATAAAGTAAAATTCAGTGGGGTCCAAAAGTCAACATTGGACTTTCCTTGTATAGACAAAAAATATGGGGATATTTTTCAAGAAATATATTATTTTGTGTTCCGCAGAAGAAAGTAAGTTGTACAGGTTTGGAACCTCATGAGGGTGAGTACACTGCTGTTCAAAAATTCAGTTCAGTTTTTGAAATAAGTCTTTTATGCTCACCAAGTCTGCATTAATTTGATTTAAAAAAAATAATACAGTAAAAGCAGAAGTGTATATTATACTAATGTGAAATATTATTACAATTTAAAATAACTATTTTCTATTTTAATACATTTTAAATTATTTATTTCTGTTATGACAAAGCTGAATTTTCAGCATCATTACTAGAGTCTTCGGTGTCACATGATCCTTCAGAAATAATTCTAATATGCTGATTTGCTGCTCAAGAAACTTTTCTTATCATCAATGTTGAAAACACTTGTGCTGCTTAATATTATTGTGGAAACCGTGATAGATTTATTTAATTTTCTAAGTTTTTTGTAAATGACATTATAAATGACTTTACCATCAGTTTTGATCAATTAAATGCTTTCTTGGTGAATAAAAGTATTAATTGGTTTGTAAATGATGACAGTTTTCATTTTTGGGTAAACTATTCCATTACATTTTTTCTGAATGAGTATGACAATACAATGGCAATGATAGATTATCAGGAACGGTCCCACTTTTCCTGTATTGGTTTAGCAAAGTGTACTTTGTGGCAGACACTGAAATATTTTTTTCCTTTTTTGGGTTCTACTCCAAATATTGGCTCTTGATATTTGCCAATGCCAGTAATTGATACCTTTCTATAAGATATACTCTTCTTTTTAATGATCCTCAGCAAACTTTACATTTGATAATAAACATCATGGTTAATTCAGCACACATTGAGCCTCTGTGTATGCTTAGTGATCAGTACTGTCCTCTGAAACATCTTTATTGCATTGTTGTGCTCGTACTGTTGGTTTGTTTGTCTTACAGGAGTCAGGAAGATAGTGGACTAGTGACAAAAACAGTCTCTCTCTCTCTCTCTCTCTCTCTCACACACAACACAAACACCATTAAAGTTAATGATCAGCCATCCACATCCTCTATGTGCGTGTGTCGGGGAGAGAATCGTCAAATGTTAATACACAAGCACTGCATTGTTTTTGTAGTATAAATGTAGGTCATCACATATTTCTGCTTCTAATTGTTCAAACAAGCCCCATTTAAGTATACTGAAATGAACTGCATTTTCAAAACGAATCGTTTGTAAAGCAGTCAGGTGGATGCTAGATTGTGAGAACGAAAATGCTGCACTATGAGTGTGCAGTGACTAATTGACTTGTTTGTGTCTTCAAAACAATTACAGCACTCCTCTCACTTTAATGTGTGTGCCGTCGCTGTGTGGAGGGTCTTTTATGCAGCAACTTTAAGCTTAAAAACAGGTGTGGAATGGGGTCATTCAGAGTCGTAAGCCGATACGCATGCTCTAATGCTGGCAGCGTGTTATGCACGAGGCTGTAGTGGCAGATGCAATGACTCATTTGGAGGCGAATGATGTTGAAAGTTGAGTGTGAGGCTTAATATGCAACCAAAGCATTCATGATGGTATTCTGGCTCTAAGGCTGGAAAATGTACTAAATGCATGTTATGTTCAGTGAATATGTCATGTTTTCTGATTTTGACGAATGAATTGGTAGCCTATCTGTTTGCTAGCGTACTCCTAAAAGTTGGCATCTAATATATAATGGACAGTCTTTCTCTACTAGCAAAATGCACAAAAAAATATTGATGACTCATGCATTTTGATCTTTTGCACTCATGGGCGTGTCATGCATTTTATAATGTTACAAAATAATTTTATTTCAAGTAAATGCTGTTTGAATTTTCTATTAATCGAAGAATCCTGTTAAAATAAAAATAAAAGTCTGACAGCAAGAAATGTTTCTTGAGCAGCAAATCAGCATATTGGAATGATTTCTGAAGGATCATATGACACTGAAGACTGGAGTAATGGTGCTGAAAATTCAGCTTTACCATCACAGGAATAAATTACATTTTAAAACAAATTAAAATGTTACATTTTAAAATTGTAATGATATATTTTTTTATATTACTGTTTTTGTTTTTAATGTATTTTTTATCAAATAAAGACTTGATGCGCACAAGTGAGATTAAAGAAAAAAAAATCCCAAACTAGTGTAAACTAAAGCCTAATGGCTAATGGCTTTTTTTAAGGACAAAATGAAATTAAGGAAATATGAACTATAATGACAATTTCCGACTCTTTTTCTCTTATCTGTCCTAATTAAATTATGAAATCTAATCTTACCTCATATTGTATGCGCCTACCATTTCAAGCAGATGGCTTTGAATTTCACAGAGCAGATATAAATATCTTTTTGTTTGGCAGCCAAATCAGTTGACGTCAATGTAGTTTTTTAAACTCAGTAATAGATGTTAAACATTATTTTCTTTTTCCTTTTCCTGTAACACTGCATGTTGTATGTACGTTCTTAATTTAAAATGCAGTTTTCCCACATGCAGCAATAACATCAACCATATAATATGGCATTATTAGAGCAGTGGGTGCTTCCTTATGCAAACACATAGTCACACACCCACAACCCTTGATGCAAATGGATTGAGGAAAGCTCTGAATTGTTAATGTAAAAATGGTGGTAATTGACACCCAGTGGCAGAGCCACATGCACTGTTTTATTTACCCAGCCTGTTGTTTGCACTTATTAATCTCGCAACTTTGCAAATACACGTTTCATACGGTTGACTTGCATCTCGTCTCGCACACATGAAAACACTCATTCAGTCGTGTGCGCACGCATCACATATTTGCACGCACTAAATGAAAGGTCATTGTGATCTCTGCGGTTCCAGAGACAGATGCACATTTGTACACTCTGTGCAAAAGACCAATTATCTCATGGCTAAAATAGACTGAGTGATTGTCATGTCGTGTTGAGATGACCTTAAAGAGATCATCCAGAAATTAAAACGGTCATTTACTCAATCTCATTCATTCCGAACCCATACTTCTTTGGAGCTGAGAAGCTGCTATGACATCAGTCATGAAATCAAACCCCAATCACGACCGTTACAAACTGATTTCAGATCTTGTGCTCTCAAAGCAACTGAGTCAAAGAACACTGGGTATCTATCTAAATAGATACTGATACACACAGCGCCCCTACAGGCCTTTATATCCACCTCTCACTGCCACCTCCACCACTGACATACTGCCTGTTTAATCAATGATTTATTGCATGACCTGATTATGATTCAATATCGTGGGGTGTCAAAAGAAAAGGCTTGCACATTTTCTTGGTTTAGTCATTTTTATATTTTCTCAGTCATTTACTCACCCTTATGTCATTCCAAACCTGTATGCTTGTTTTTCTTCAGTGAAACACAAAATGTTGGAGATTGTTTGAATCGCTCCTTTCCATGCAATTACAATGAATATGGACAGAAAGGTCAATTCATGTTCCAACAATATTTGATTTAGGAATTACTGGTAGTTGGAGACACAACAAAAACACAGCTCCGATCACAGCGTCCTCCAGCCTCATGTTGTTAATGTTGTTTATCTTCGTTTTAGTTGTTGAACGCCGCGCACAAATTACGTCGCTGTAGACCGGTTCCTAGTACACACTGTCGGTGCGAATGCAACCCTTTAAATGGTACTGGGAAATAGTTCGCGCAAAATCGTCCCAGTACTTTAGTACCGTACATTTAGTTCTGGAACTAAAGCGGTGCGAAAGGGCCTAATCATGCTGTCTAATCAGCATCTTGATGTGCCAAACCTGTGAGGTGGATGGATTATCTCGGCAAAGGAGAAGTGCTCACTAACACAGATTTAGACAGATTTGTGAACAATATTTGAGAAAAATAGGCCTTTTGTGTACATAGAAAAAGTCTTAGATCTTTGAGTTCAGCTCATGAAAAATGGGGGCAAAAACAAAAGTGTTGCGTTTATAATTTTGTTTAAATTAAAAATGTTCATCATATGAAGTCATCATGTCTCTTCAGAAGAATTGGATTAAAGCGCTCGATGTGGATTAGTTTTACGATGTCTTTATGAAAAGTTGCTTAAAATAAAATTATATAAATGTTACCTGAAATATAAAAATGAAATCTCAATTTATCTTCGTTTTAGTTGTTGAACGCCGCGCACAAATTACGTCGCTGTAGACCGGTTCCTAGTACACACTGTCGGTGCGAATGCAACCCTTTAAATGGTACTGGGAAATAGTTCGCGCAAAATCGTCCCAGTACTTTAGTACCGTACATTTAGTTCTGGAACTAAAGCGGTGCGAAAGGGCCTAATCATGCTGTCTAATCAGCATCTTGATGTGCCAAACCTGTGAGGTGGATGGATTATCTCGGCAAAGGAGAAGTGCTCACTAACACAGATTTAGACAGATTAGTGAACACTATTTGAGAGAAATAGGCCTTTTGTGTACATAGAAAAAGTCTTAGATCTTTTGAGTTTAGCTCATGAAAAATGGGGGCAAAAACAAAAGTGTTGCGTTTATAATTTTGTTCCGTGTAAATGAAAGCCTAAATTAAAAATGTTCATCATATGAAGTCATCATGTCTCTTCAGAAGAATTGGATTAAAGCGCTCGATGTGGATTAGTTTTACGATGTCTTTATGAAAAGTTGCTTAAAATAAAACAATAAAATTATATAAATGTTACCTGAAATATAAAAATGAAATCTCAGCTATTTTTATTCCAAACAGCATTTGTCATTTTTATTTAGTTGAAATTGATACACTAAATAAGTACAAACGTCAGACTGAAATAAAAACTAAGAAAAATGAAAAATACACAACAAAATTGGTTAAAGTTTAAAAAGAAAATTATTAAAATTATTAAATTGAAAATAAACAAACAAAAAAACTAATCGAAATATGAATAAAACCGTAATAATATCTAAATTATACTAAAATAACACTGCCCTGAAGATGAACTATTAGCGAATATTTAAACTTCGGTCTGTTCCTCTCACAAAGCTATTGAATGTATGACTTCAGACTTACTGTGTCCTGTTTGAAGCTTGAAAGCTTCAGTCCCTTATTATAAATTTTCAAATATGAATAAAACCGTAATAATATCTAAATTATACTAAAATAACACTGCCCTGAAGATGAACTATTAGCGAATATTTAAACTTCGGTCTGTTCCTCTCACAAAGCTATCGAATGTATGACTTCAGACTTACTGTGTCCTGTTTGAAGCTTGAAAGCTTCAGTCCCTTATTATAAATTTTCGAGAGACAATCCCTTTAAATAGCTGGTTCAGCCTCAAATATTAATATTTTAGCACGCTGAATGCTGTTATGATCACAAACACTGGAATGGGTGAGGAATGAAGCTGTCTTTAATTGGCCGGTCACACAGCTGGGTAGAGCTCACATTGGTCAAGCTGGTCTAACCTCTTTTACTATGGGTTTCTTTTCAGGGATGACAGCAGCATCTTTGATGGGTTGATGGAAGAAGATGAGAAGGACAAAGCAAAAAGGTGATTAGACAAACAAAACATTACGATAATTATAATGATTCCTGAATGGGAATTTCCTTTTTCTTACCTCGAGCCGAACTCCTATTATGAGCCAAGCCTTTATTCCATTATCTCATGCAAGAGTGGTTTAAACATGATTCATTACACCAGAGGATTGTATAGACAGGTCCTTTTTCATGGTAGTATATATAAAGTGGTTTTGCACCAGGAATAGAAACTTAAGTGTGACCTAGTTATGACTGTTTAAACCTGAGTGCACAGCTTCACCCTCATCTTCTGTATACAGTCACAGAACCGTGAAATGGTTTCCCTCAGCATTGCTAGATTTTTCTCAGATTAGATAGCATCCCTTTATCATTTTGAGGAGTAAACTGTAGAATTTAAGATAATTAAGAGTTGACGTGTATTTTAGTGCTTAACTGAGACTTCTGAAAGAAGACAAAATTGTTATTATGTTCTTATCTTTAAGTCAGCAATTGATTTCCACTGGAATTTTCCACCTCTTATTTTTCCACCTACAGAGTTTCTAGGAACAAGTCGGAAAAGAAGAGGCGAGACCAGTTAAGTGTGACCTAGTTATGACTGTTTAAACCTGAGTGCACAGCTTCACCCTCATCTTCTGTATACAGTCACAGAACCGTGAAATGGTTTCCCTCAGCATTGCTAGATTTTTCTCAGATTAGATAGCATCCCTTTATCATTCAGTAAACTGTAGAATTTAAGATAATTAAGAGTTGACGTGTATTTTAGTGCTTAACTGAGACTTCTGAAAGAAGACGAAATTGTTATTATGTTCTTATCTTTAAGTCAGCAATTGATTTCCACTGGAATTTTCCACCTCTTATTTTTCCACCTACAGAGTTTCTAGGAACAAGTCGGAAAAGAAGAGGCGAGACCAGTTCAATGTGCTCATCAAGGAACTGGGCACCATGTTGCCGGGCAACACCCGCAAGATGGACAAGTCTACCATCCTACAGAAGAGCATCGACTTCCTGCGCAAGCACAAAGGTTACTGTAATGCCATACCAATTAATTGCAACCAAATTTGTTGTGCGTTTTAAACCAGTAATCATTTGAAAAAGTAAATTTAATATTTTCATTGCCTAAAAGGAAACTTTGGGGGGGAAAAACTTAGTTAACTAAATTGGAGCAATAATATGCATTTAAATACTACAGAATACTAATCAATTACAGAGAAAATGCTTTTTTTCATTTAAATTAATTTATTAATTTATTTTATATTTTCAGTCAATAATGGTTTCTGTGACTTAAGTTTATTTCACAAGCCAGACTATTTACTATTGATGAATTCTAGCCAAGAACCGCCCACTTAGACAGGAAGGAGCCATCTGATGACACACAATGACATGTTAAACCTCCACCATGGCTTGCTTTTTTCACTCAACATAGAGGAGTGGGTATTTCTGAAATGTATAAGACAATAGTAGACAACAAGGTGGTAGCTCTTTCAACTATTAGTAAAACAGCCTTCACAAAAGATTGTACAGACAACACAAAAATATAAATTAAGAACGGTTCTGAACAGATTCCATTTGACTTTTTTTTTTTTGTGGATGATGCATTTTCTAAAAGTGGTGTGTGTGCTAGACAGAGATTGGTGCAGTGCTAAAAACATCTAAAATATTATAAAATATATTAAAAAGGTAAAAGTGATAATATTAAAGGGTTAGTTCACCCAAAAATGAAAATTAGCCCATAAATTACTCCCCTTCAAGGCATCCTAGGTGTATATGACTTTCTTCTTTCAGACGAATCCAGTTGGAGTTATATTAAAAATTGTCTTTGATCTTTCAAGCTATTTAATGCCACTCAGCGGGTGTTGCAGTTCATCAGTCCAAAAGAAGTTAAATAAAAAGCACCCATCCATTAAAAAACTGTCTCACACGGCTCCGGGGGGTGAACAAAGGCCTCCTGTAGCGAATCAATGCATTTTTGTAAGAAAAATATACATATTCAAAATGTAATAATCATTTTAATGTAGCTTGCGCCAACAGTTGTACACAGAAGCAGCTCTGGGTGGATGACGTATGAGTTCAGCGTTGTGCATGCACCGGTGAGTCTCTTGAAAACCAATGTTTGTTTACAGGATCAAAGGAAGCAAAGTTTCCTGAGCACGGTGGCGGTGGGGGGGGGGGGGGGTGAACAAAGGCCTCCTGTAGCGAATCGATGCATTTTTGTAAGAAAAATAACCATATTTAAAATGTAATAATCAATTTAATCTAGCTTGCGCTCACTGTTGGAACACTGAAGCAGCTCCGGGCGGATGACGTATGAGTTCATGAGCTGCACTGCAACACCCGCTGAGTGGCATTAAACAGCTTGAAAGATCAAAGACAATTTTTATTATAACTCCGACTTGAATCGTCTGAAAGACGAAAGTCATATACACCTAGGATGCCTTGAGGGTGAGTAATTTATGGGCTAATTTTCATTTTTAGGTAAACTAACCCCTTAAAATAAATGTTAATAAACTAACATTTATCATTTGAAAACTAATGTTTTAGGCAGCTGATATTACAAAGTTCATAATTATGTTCTATTTTTTTATATACAAGTAAACATTTATAATTAATAAAACATTTTTTCTAGGCTTGATTGTGTTTATGGGTGCAGTCTAACATGTGATAATGCTTCGTTTGTTAAAAAACGCATTATTTTACCTTTATTCCACACTGCTCTGTCCCGTCTCCTCTGAACGCACTGATCATTTCCTGCTTTTATGAAGCCCCTCCCTCAGAAATACACGATGGGCTCTGATTGGTTAGCTGGCCCAGTGTGTTGTGATTGGCTAAACCGCCTCTAGTGCGGGTCTAAACATCCCGCCCCTCAGCTCAGCGGCATGTGCTCCGGTTGTATTGTAAACAATGGCGTCGTCTATTGTGCTTATCAGTTTGAGCCCGATTGAGACGCAGAGGATATTAGTGAAGAGGATTGCGCAGAACCTGTGCAAGCATGGCTTTAAATGGTAGGCCTAAGATTTTTGTTTGTTGTTGTCTCATACTTTTAGATACGCTGTTATTTGTAAATGCTACTGCTTCTGTTAGCTTTTAATATATGGTTTTATTCTGATGAAAGCTTTAATACAGTTCGGCAACCGCACGCTTCTCATAGCTATAGTATGTGAAAATAAGTGTATTCACTGAGCAGATGATCTGAATGAGAGAGAGAGAGAGAGATGCAGAGCGTGTGCAGAGCAGGGCGACGCGAGGAACAGGATGAAAACCGCTGCTTTAGAACATTGATTTTGAAACCTATGAATCCATTAGAATCGTTAGAAGACAGAATCGCGATTCATATATAAATAGATTTTTACGTGCACCTCTAGTTTTCTCTTCCTCTTCTCTGAAGCAGCGCAGCATGGCCTCGCCCCCTTTGCTGCGTATTCCCGGAGGCGGGGTTTTTGTAAAATTCTGGGTTCTTGACGTAACGGACCCGGGAAGTAACTCATTGTAGTCCCTTACCAGTCGTTTTTGTAGGCATTAAACTGCCAGAATTTTAAAAGACGATATCTCCGTTTGCATTGAACTTTCAGCTTCGTAGCTTTGCAGATATTGTTTATGCTCAAACAGCAACATTACACAATAACTAACATTAAAAAAGTGAAATCGCAATCAGCCACCCCTTTAATAACCTGATGAAATAAAGTTTGGATGTTTTAGTTCTTTGTCCTGTATTTAAAACCGAAACCTTATTGTTTGTATTTTCTTTCCCTCAGAAATTGCCGCACAGTCGGAGTCGAGTGAAATCCGTCAGGACTGGAAGCCGCCCTTCCTTAGCAATGAGGAGTTCACACAGCTGATGCTGGAGGTGAGGATTTACTCTCACTGACACAAACATGCATACACACTTGCCTAAACCCCCTACTTATTCATTCATTCAGTAAACACTAAAACTACAGAACTATTGATATTCTTAATTTGCTCTATTTTTTAGGCACTAGATGGCTTCTTTTTAGCCATCATGACAGACGGAAACATAATCTACGTCTCAGAAAGTGTCACGTCTTTATTAGAACATCTACCTGTGAGTATGAACGCACAGCATTTATTTCATCAAAATATCAGTAAAATCAGTAATTTGGTGAAATATTACAATTTAAAATAATTTGTTAATCATTAATTTATTTGTTAATCATTAATTTATTTTCAAATGTGTTTATTCCTGAGATGGCAAAGCTGAATTTTCAGCAGCCATTACTCTAAATCGTTCTAATATGCTGATTTGGTGCTCAAGAAACATTTTTTTATTATTATCAATGCTGAAAATAGTTGAGCAGCTTAATATTTTTGTAGAAACGGTGCTACATTTTTTCAGGATTCTTTGCTGAATAGAAAATTCAAAAGAACTTGCAACGTTTTGAGTGCTTTATTGTCACTGTTGATTCATTTAATGCATCGTTGATCAATAAAAAATGTATTTCTTTAAAAAAAAAAAAAAATCATACTAATCCAAACTTTTGAATGGTTGCACAACTTTTCAGAACAATAGTGTGACAGAAACATCCTCCAATTCACTTCATGTTAGAAGTTAGGTCTCTAAATTCATCAGCTTCTAAAAATATTAAAGCAAATATTAAATCTAAATGAATTTGATGATATTGCTAAGCTACTATTTGTGTGGACAACTGGTCCTAACCTCCTAACCCAAGCACACTGACAGCAGTTTGCAGCTACAAAGCAACCGAACATAATTCATTTTCAGTGAGAGTGGATTGAGCGTCAGTGACCGCTGACTAAGTGACAGCCGTATGCTAATGAGCAGTATCACAATACAGTTATGAATACAGTGGCTGATACGGCATCCATGTATCTGTTACAACAACCCTGCAGCCTCCAGCTATTCATGTGAACAGCTCTACTGTGTGAGTACGAGTGATACTGACGATGTCTGTTTTTGTGTTTTCAGTCTGATCTTGTGGATCAGAATCTGTTGAATTTCCTTCCACTGGGTGAGCACTCAGAGGTGTATAAAGCCCTGTCCACACACATGCTGGAGGGAGAGACCCTCACCCCAGACTACCTAAAAAGTAAGAATCACTCATACATGCTGTGTTTACATGTTTCTCATCTTCTCATGACCAAAAAATTGGTTTCTTCTGGTCTCTCTCTCTCTCTCTCTCTCTCTTTCATTGTCTCATTTCTTTGAGCACAGATCACTAGAATAGAGCTCATTAATTCAGTTTTCTTGTTTTTGTTTTGTTTTGTTTGCTTCCCTGCAGCAAAGAACCAGTTAGAGTTCTGTTGCCACATGCTCCGGGGCACGATCGACCCGAAAGAGCCGCCCGTTTATGAGTATGTCAAGTTCATCGGAAACTTTAAGTCCCTCAACACTGGTGAGTGTCAGAACGAGTGCCTGCAGCATCAGCCGAGTCTTTCATATGGATCCATTTATTGAATTACCTAGCCAAGTGCTTGCTTGCTTGCGCTTCTTATGTGAGAGTAGATGAGCAAGGATCATTATTTGAATAGGAAGTGTTGCAAAAAGCCAGTTTGCCAGAGAAACAGGCTTCTGACACAGATTTTGAGATGGAAAGTTGACCGTTTTTGGCTTAAGGTGAAGTGTGTAATTTGACGGGCTTCAGTAAACGTTATTGTAAAAATAATGAGTGATGGTTTTCAAACAGCCTTTGTTTATACAAATAGATATTCCCACCCCAAATTCCCACCATTGGTGGAGCCAATGTTGGTTGGAATGATCAAACAAACAGAGTGATGTTTTTCTCTACATAGCCGCTGTGTTTACACTTTTCCAGGGAATTGACCTACATATAGACTTAATTATACAGCAGTTGATGGGGGAGTATTTAAACATCACCTTTAAATAATATGGAATAATTAATAATGTATAAAATAAATACAGGAAATGTTTTAATTTATTATTATTATTATTTCAGCAATAATAAAGATTAGATGAGATGAAAAAAGACTGATGATGATTAAACCACTTTAATTAAAATAGATAATACATAAGGATATTCATTATATTCTATTGCAGGAGTTCAGGTTATTAAATCCTTTAAATGCTTAAAGTTTACTAATAAATGTTTAATGGTGGAAAAGTTTAATTTGTAATCGTTTGATACATTTTCGTCCTTTTGCAAATTTTTGCATGAACTATTTTTTTAATACTATTTTTGTAGATTATTTATGATCCTTCAGAAATCATTCTAATTCGCTGGTTTGGTGCTTAATACATTTATTATTATCAGTGTTGAAAACGTAATATTTTTGCTTTTTTGTTTTAATTTTGTTAACATTATTAACACATTTTCTTATCGGTATAAATGTTTACTATCACTTTTAATCACTGTCACTTTTAATTCCTCTTAATAATAATACAAAGAATAATGATCATATTCAATTTTCATTTAATATTAATATTAGTGAGTAAATTGAACTAAAATGAATGAATATGACACTGAACAAAATATTGACTAAATGTAAAAAAAAATTTCAACATTTTAAAGCATTTTAAAATAATTACCAATCTTATAGTATCTACCACATTTTGCTATAAGTTTGATTGCATCACATAATAATTGCTGTTAATAGTGTTCATCGTCTGTTTGATTACGTCTTTAATTGATTTTTCTGTACATTTCTGCCATATGTACATTAACTGACAGTCACCACTGATAAGCTACTACTAAATATTGTAGAAACTTGATTTGCTTTGCAACGATTTGTATCGGGAAAAGCGCTATACAAATAAACTTGAATTGAATTGAACATTTTTGTCAAAAGACAAACTATATCTTAAAATGGGCACCGCAGAAACTTACTGTTTTAGATACAAAAGAGTTTCTTATTTCTGAATTAATGTTTAGCATTTGACGTTTACTCGCAGGTGCTGCACCCTAGTGGTAGGCTAAAGAAAATATGCTTATTGTTTAGCATTTCTCTCAAAACACTTCCATTCATGAAGATTTGCTTGTATTTTCCTCTGTAGTGCCTAACTCAACACGTAACGGCTTTGAGGGAGTGATCCAGCGATCGCTGAGGCCCATGTTTGAAGACCGAGTGTGTTTCATAGCAACTGTGAGGTTAGCCAAGCCTCAGTTTATCAAGGTAGGTTGAGCCAAAGCCGACTTGGCACCTTCTCATTGGTCCTGTGACTTCTAATATTTGCCTTACAGACAGTGACAACTTCACTCAGATCTGTTATGTACATATTCATCAGTTTGAATGTATGTGTGTGGGCGTGTTGATAGACACTGTACATGTTTGTGCAAGAATTGCCTTTGTTTTTGAAGACACTGATAAATGACCAGCATGCAAAGCACTCCGTGTGAGAAGTAGGTCACTTGGTTTCTGTTTTCGTTTTTTGTCTGCTAGAAGTGTAAGAACGGTCTTGTTTATAACCTCTGCTCGACAGGAAATGTGTACTGTGGAGGAGCCCAATGAGGAATTCACCTCCAGACACAGTTTAGAGTGGAAATTCCTCTTCTTGGACCACAGGTACAAACTTCATCTGTTCTCACGACTGTTTTTGTGAGCTCTTTGTCAAGCACACACATCATCTTCCCTCTCCCAGAAAACTAAAGAGTTCCTCTGCTAGTTTGTTTCACTTAGGCCCGGATATTACCTGTCTCGGGTGATCTGATCACTAGAGGTCAGACGAGATTTTACTCTGGATAGAATGTTGCGATTGGATTTCAAAGAGAGGATCTCTGATTTCATGACTGTATATCTACTGATACATCACTGTCAGTGTGTTACTACAGTGAGGAACTACTAAGACAGAAGGAAAGAAAGACAAAAAAACATGGAAAGCAGGAAAGAAAGAAAAAAGAAGGAACAGAAGAATGAAACAAGCAGCAGAAGTAGAAAATAATGAGGAATAAAGTTGGGAAAATAGATCTAATGAAGGAAATAAAAGAAAGAAAAAAGAACAAATCATTGCTTGTAAAAAAAAAAAAGTGTGCTTAAAATAAGTTTTTTTTAAGTGTACTTGCAGAATATTAATGAAATAAATGTCTACTAAAGTGTACATACAGTACACTTTCATGTCTGTTTCTGAACACTTGAATACACTTTAAAAAAGTGTACTTTGTAATGTTGTCAAATTAAAAGCTTTACTTTAAAGTATATTATAAATCATCATGATTTAATAATCTTTTGTCATGCACACTTATTTTGATGTGTTGACTAACGTACTAAAGCACAAGTAAAGTACTTGATTATAATTTTAACTATAATGTTACTTGATATTACAAGTGAATATATTTTAAGTACTAAATTGCAGCATTTTCATTATAGTTGTATAATTACAAATATAATTAATATTAATTAATACATGACATGAAAGTTTCAATAGAAATAACATTAAAATATATTTTAGTTTACCATAAATGCCTGTCAGTCCATTTGGCAGTGCATTTTACCCCGAAAGTATGCAAAAGATGTGACTGATCTTGTGGGTACCTCGAAGGTGCATGTTTTATTTTTTTTATTTTTATTGTGGTTTTGTTTTTAAGTCGTGTGTGTAACCATCAAGGTTTAAAACCCCCATTTTTTAGCACAAGGGTTGATTCACAGGTGAGTTGGTGACAGATTAGCATTGACACTACAATGAACTATTTGACTATTTGAACCTGAAGCGCAGTGGTTCCCAGCTAGGGGGCAAAAAAACTAATCCTAATCAATTAATCGCAAAAAATTTAAAAGTCTTGGGACCCTAGAACAGGGGTGTTAAATTCGGTTCCAGGAGGGCCACTGTACTGTAGAATTTAGCTTCAAACTTCAGGTTTACTAGAAACGTCCAGGCAGGTGTTTTGGGGCTAGTTGGAGATAGACTCTGCAGGACAGTGGTCCTCTAGGATTGGAGTTTGACACATGTGCCCTAGAACATAGTTGTGGACCGTAGGGAGCCTTGAAGTCAAAAAGGCTGAGAACCACTGTCTTAATGCCATTTCTTTACAGTACTTGGTTTTCAAGGAAGTCCTGCACTTCAGGCTGTGTGAGCCTGTGACGGTCATAATACGCTCCCCTCGAAACTGTTCTCAGTTTTTGAAGACATGTTTGTTGTTCATGCTTGCACAGCATGTCTCCGAGTAATAAATAGCTCACGTTCATCCCACAGGCTCAAAGGCTTATACATCTGGAATAACATGAACATAACTTTAATGCCATTATGCTTGGAAAGGTTTCTACTAAATTTAGATGAGTCGTTTCAGAAGAATAGCTGCTGGTGCTGCTGCTACTCTATATTTAATTCGAATCACGGATTCGGTTTAATTGGCCCAGATGCTAGATATTAAAGCAAATGATTTTCCACATTATCAGTTGTTTAGCAGAAGCAAGTGGCACTTCAGATCGTTTTATGCTGTTTTTATCCCAAAACATTTTCATATGACTCAAGGAATGCCTGAAAATCTGTTCCAAGAACTCAGTTTTTTCAAAAAATGGCACTGGGTCATTTTAAAATTGTAAATTGTTTAAAATAATAGATGGTCTGAATTTAAAAATGAAGCAGTTGCAGAAGTTTTGAATTCAGTTCAGTTTAGTTTTCTACTATAAAAACATTCTTTCTAGTCATAAAGTAAAACTTTTGTTTTTTATTTTATTTCTTGAAGACAATGGTGATTCTTTTTTTTAAATTGGTTGTCAGTTTAATCAGACTAAAATCAATAACTCAATAAAAATCAATAAACTATAACATTTAAAACTTAAATTGTAAAATTTAAATAAAAATCTTTCACAACGAAAATGCATTTAAAGGTAAATTAATAACTTTATTAACTTCAACGTGGTGGGAAAATCACCATGTGCACATTTGAACAGGTCTGAGCGTTGACCTTGAAAATACTTTTTTCCTTTTTCTTTTTACAATTCAACATGTTTGTAACATTTGATAACACCAATGACAAGATATCAATGGACAAAGGATCTAGGTTATTCATTAAGAAGGGTATTAATCAAATGTATTTTGTTTTGCTTTTATCACACTTGTTAGACTTTGCACTAATGCTTAACCTGGGAAGCAAATGAAGAAAAAATAAATTAAAAATGAAATAAATAACAATAATTGTCATTAGTGTTATAAAGGGCACAAGGGTTTTTTTCAGACACTTGACAAAATCAAATAATTTTGTAGGATTTTTTTCTGTATTGTTGAAATGTTATTATGTTATTTAACAAACTGTTAGATTATAGAAAAATGCATTTTATATAGAGTTTCTCGACCATTTGAATTCTTTTCCTTGACTCAAAGTCAGTGCACATATTTGTGATATATTTTGAGAATGACCCCACTGAATGCATGTATGCAGATGATGTGAAGTTGCATTGTTGTATTTTGCAGGGCACCCCCCATCATAGGCTACCTACCCTTTGAGGTTCTTGGCACTTCAGGGTACGACTACTATCATGTGGATGACCTGGAGACCCTGGCCAAGTGCCATGAACACTGTGAGTTCAACTACTGTTTGTGTGTACTCGTGTCTCCCCACTTTTAAAAATGGACAGTGCTTTGAAATTTATGAATGAATGGCACTGTCTTGAGTTTAGACTTTGTAATAATAAGATCTCTCTCTCTCT
>NW_015506395.1:301219-302294 GCF_001515645.1 Sinocyclocheilus grahami
TCCCCACAAGCCTAGCCCAGAACAGCAGCACGAGCGGAGCCGCGGTTGCCACCTTCTCACAAGACCGTCAGATACGGTACATGAAACACTATCGCACTGAAGCACTGAAACTTTGCCTCATTATAAACATGAAGTGCACGTACCCAGTTAAATAAGCACATTAGAATACTATAAAAGAATCAAAGAATCATTAATCTCATGTCTCCTCCATTTCCTTTTTATAAATATAGCTTATTTGCAGGCTATAACAACCTATTGGTTATTTACTAATGAACAATAAAACATTCTTTGAAAATGCCTGGGGACTCCTGACCATGTCATGGTACAACTGATCCCAACAGAAACTCATAACAAAGCTAACTAATAACCTGTTGTCCTGCCTCCCACAGGTTCCCTGCTACCCCACAGCTCCTCACTAAGCTAGTAACCGGCCCAATGGCGTGTGGTGCAGTTATGGTGCCTACCACCATGTTCATGGGGCAGGTAGTGACTGCGTTTGCCCCGCAGCAGGGCCAGGCTCAAACAATCAGCATCGCCCAGCAGCCATCTGCGCATATGCAGGAGCAGCAGGCTCAGACACAGTCACAGACAGCTACAGGAACCGCCCAACAGCAAGGACAGGCCCAGGCTCAGCTTGCCCAGCAGCAAACGCAGTTCCTACAGGTAACCCTCCCACACAGAGAATTGGGACCCTTTTAGCATTCAGATGACTACTTGACTGTAGCGTATTTTTGGTCAACTTATTGATTAAAGAGAGTTCCGTGGAAAATTAAAACTTTAATCACTTACTCATGTCATGAAAAGTGAAACCTGGAAGAATTTGCTGGTAGTTCTTTTACAGACAGTTATGATAAATAAGGACTAAAGCTTCAAGCTTCAAAAGAACGTTTAGACCAGCAGTCATTCATTTAGGGTGTACTCACACTATGCGTTTTGAACTGTGCCTGAGGGCGTTTGTCCCTCAAAGCCTGGTTCGTTTGACTAGTGGGAGCGCTTCGTGCCGCACTCGGCCCGGTTGGAGCGCTAACCGCGCCGGAGCACGGAAAAGATACTATTTTGTGTGCGCTACTGTCAT
>NW_015506396.1:0-574 GCF_001515645.1 Sinocyclocheilus grahami
AGCCATCGCTCACTATTCTGATTTACCAGACTGTTTATTGATAGAATTGTTCTGCGATGGCATAAATCAACCTCTTAGGTCTCAACTTAGACACAAGGGTCCACGTTCATCACTCGCTCAGTTAATGGATTATGCATTGTTAACTGTTGGATCTTTGTTTACTGTGGGTGTCGCGGAGGAAGAACGCGACACCGTGTCTGTGACTGAAATGGCGGCTGTACCAGAGCACGCTCACAAAATGGGGGCGGCGACAGCGGAGCCTGATCGCAAAATGGCGAACACAACAGCGCCCCGTTATGTCACAACTGATCTTCATGAATCAAGTCAAGTTACCGTTGATCGTCACGAGTCAAGTCGAGTCACAACTGATCTTCATGAGGCAAATCTAGTCACAGCTGATTTTCATGAGTCTAGTCAAGTCACAACTGATCTTCATGAGGCAGGTCTAGTCACAGCTGATCGGCATGAGTCTAGTCGAGTCACAGCTGATTTTCATGAGTCTAGTCAGGTCACAGCTGATCGTCATGAGTCTAGTCAGGTCACAGCTGATCATCCGGAGTCCCGTCACGTCACA
>NW_015506396.1:1753-2310 GCF_001515645.1 Sinocyclocheilus grahami
CTGTTCCGGCCAAGGAGGCCGTCTATGAACACTCTAACTGTTCTGTTCCGGCCAAGGAGGCCGTCTATGAACACTCTGCCTGTCCTGTTCCGGCCAAGGAGGCCGTCTATGAACACTCTGCCTGTCCTGTTCCGGCCAAGGAGGCCATCTATGAACACTCTAACTGTTCTGTTCCGGCCAAGGAGGCCGTCTATGAACACTCTGCCTGTCCTGTTCCGGCCAAGGAGGCCGTCTATGAACACTCTGCCTGTTCTGTTCCGGCCAAGGAGGCCATCTGGGAACTCTTTGTCTATCCTGTCACGGCTAAGGAGGCCATCTGTGAATCCTCGTCCGGCCCTGTCACGGCTATAGAGGCGGTTTTGAACTCCCTGCTTGTCCTGTCACGGCTATGGAGGCCGTCTGTGAACTCTCGTCCGGTCCTGTCACGGCTATGGAGGCCATCTGTGAATACTCGTCCTGCCCTGTCACGGCTATGTGGGCCATCTGTGAACCCTCTGCCCGTCCTGTCACAACTATAGAGGCCATTTGCGAACTCCCTGCTCGTCCTGTCACGGCTA
>NW_015506396.1:2419-3101 GCF_001515645.1 Sinocyclocheilus grahami
CCATTTGCGAACTCCCTGCTCGTCCTGTCACGGCTATAAAGGCCGGCTGCGAACTCCCTGATCGTCCTGTCACGGCTATGGAGGCCGTCGGGGAATCCTCATCCTGTCCTGTCACGGTGATGGAGGCCGTTTGTGAATTCTTTGCTTGCTTTGTTTTGGCCAAGGAGGTCGTTTGTGAACTGTTGTCCCGTCCCGACCCATCCAAGGAGGCTGCCTCTGAACACTCAGCCTTGTCTATCAACCCCAATGTTCTGTCTGTGTTGTCTGTCTCTGCTCTCTCGTTGTTACAGTCTCCGCCATGGTCTCCTGATCGGTGTGGTTCACCGGGGAAGTTTCCTGTTCCTTCTGCTTCACCGTGGGGGTCTACTGTCTGGCTCTGGTGGCTGGTGGTCCTCTGCTCCGCCGTGGTGGTTCTCTCCCCCGCCGTGGTGGTCTGCTGTCTGGCTCTGGTGGTTCTCTGCTCCGCCTTGGTGGTCTTCTGCCCCGCTGTGGTGGTCTGCTGTCTGGCTCTGGTGGTTCCCTGCTCCACCTGTACTGCCGGCTCCACCCTGGCTCTCTGCTCCGCTGGTTCTGCCTCAGTTCCCGGTCTCTCCACTTTCACGTGGACCTGGCCCTCCATCCCTCCCCCTGTTCCTCATCCTCTCCACCGCCCTCCGGAATCGTAAAGTGTTTTGGAGCGTCT
>NW_015506396.1:3147-4401 GCF_001515645.1 Sinocyclocheilus grahami
GCCATTGTTCGACCCTGCCTGTTACGACCACGTCTCTTAAATAAAAGCTTGCAGAAAGATTCACACGTCTCACGTCGCATCAGCCCCGTTACAGTATTTATGGTATCACTTAAAACATGGCCATTTCATAACACATTATAAAATAAATAGAATGTTTTCCTATGAACAAAATTATCATACGCATCGATTTTCAAAAACAGTATTTTATTATTACAGTAGCTATTTATATACCATTATTTATTATATAATTTCTATGTTTCATTATCCTCCACCTAGGACCTTATTAGAATACTACTTTTCTGATTGCTGGATTGTATTGACTGTTGTTATTGTGACATTAATTATTTGGTCAACACTTGTTATATGTAAAATTGCTGTAGTGTGTTCATTGGAATGCGTGAACCTGAGAGGTTATAAATAGTCGTGAAACGGACACACGTTCAGGTTATATCTTTATTTGAAGAGACGTCAATACACGCCAACAGTTCGGCAATGAGATGCAGCATCTCATTTCCGATTTTTCAGGTAACAGGGTTACAGTCAAGTAACCCGAGACATTCCCTATCAAAGCTACACTCGATGCCCCATTTAATTAATGCTGATGGGAATGAGAATACCAATGCCCCAGCACTGGAAGAGTCTTGACCCCTCAAGGTTGTGTGATTTGTGACAGACAAACACTGAAGAGGTCTTAGACATGACTTTGGTACATTGACTCAAGGGCATGTGAGCCAGAAGTAGCATGGACATCCAAACTATACAATCTGAAGAACATATGTGGGGAGGACAAGCCTGCCGCATCACATACTTGCTGTAAGCGGACACCTCTTGCAAGAGCCATGGAGGATGCAAACCCACTGGTTGAATGGGCCCCTACTCCTAGAAGTGAAGCTTGACCGTGCGCCTCGTAGGCTAGGGCAATAGCATCCCTCATCCAATAAGACATTGTGTAGTGTCAGCTGCTCTGACTTACGCTACTGGCTTGTGCGGTGGACATAAATCTGAAGAGCATGGACTGGACACAGTAAGTGAAGTCTTATTTCTTCCGTGTTACAAATGGTAGAGGGCAGATGTTTAACCCTCTGGGGTCCGAGGGTGTTTTGGGGCCTGCAAAAGTTTTGACATGCCCTGACATGTGTGCTTTTTTCAGTTGCTTACAAACATTTAAATGTCTAAAGTTTAATAACACCGTAATCAGCACAAACTGGGCTACAATAATATGTGAGCAGCATGTATGTACGTGATTGTGTTTTT
>NW_015506396.1:4411-25075 GCF_001515645.1 Sinocyclocheilus grahami
TAGATATAATGAAGGGAGACGTGAAAGACTGGACATCGCGTTGGTTTCATATGGATTACTTTATCACATAATATTTGCTTTCGATAAGACTTGCTTAGTTTAAAAGTAGACATATCAAGCTTTCTATAGATATATCTCTCATGTCTCTTTGTTGAGTATTTGCTGAGTTACAGTTCATTTTAATGACGCGTTTCTAAATAAAGATCACGCAGACCAAGGCGGCAGACTGCGCACACTGTTTGTTTTCTTTATTTTATAAATGCACAAAGTTTTGTTGTTATTATGTGTATACAAATAAAAGTAGACCATTTACAGATTTGATTGATGTATTGATCTTATCTGTAAGATCAAAACTGAAAGTGTAATTTAAGTTATTTTCGGTGTTATCAGGAGAAGATGCCACAAAATGCGTATCCATGTTAGTCGACCCCAGAGGATTAAAATACAAATGCCAAGTTGTATTTTAAACAACTTGGCAGTGAACTGGGTCTGCACAGTGTGTCATACAACAACTTTCGAAAAAGCGTCATCTGAGGGCATAACTACTTCTATTTGAGGGAGCCCAAGCACTTAGCCTGCATTTGTACTTAGTCTGTACTACATCAACTGGAAGCCTAGCATCTCTTAGTTGAAGATTGAAGGTTCCAGCGCTTCGGATGAAATACCACCCCCTGCCCCTGAGATAGGAGATCTCTCCTGATCGGATTCGCCCGGATTTGTGAACCGTTGAGGAGGGAAATTAGATCTGAGAACCACACTCTGGTCGGCCCACCACCTTGGCCAGAATTCCTGGGAGC
This sequence comes from Sinocyclocheilus grahami, assembly GCF_001515645.1. Taxonomy (NCBI): domain Eukaryota; kingdom Metazoa; phylum Chordata; class Actinopteri; order Cypriniformes; family Cyprinidae; genus Sinocyclocheilus; species Sinocyclocheilus grahami. The sequence continues at coordinate 5,209 of NW_015506396.1, forward strand.
AGAGCGATTGAGGGAAATGTGTAAAGACGCAGTCTGGGCCACATATGGGCCATTGCGTCCAGACTCAGGGGAGCTGAAGGAGTTGTAGAGAGGATATTGTGCTGTCTCCTGTGAAGCAAAGAGGTCCACCTATGCTTCGTAAAATCTCTCCCAAATTTGATTGACTATTTTGGGGTGGAGTTTCCATTCCCTATGTGTCATGGCTTGGACAGCAAGTCTGCTTCCACATTCATATGCCCCGGAATATAAATCACCCTGAGGGACAGGAACTTGTCCTGTGCCCAAAGGAGAACCTACTGTGCTAGCTTGTTCAGGCAGTGCGAACACAGTCTGCCATGGCGATTTATTTTTACCAGATTTTTCCAGAACATTTCTGTCCATGGAGATGTCTACCATATCAGGTCAATGCTGATTGGAAAATCTCCCTAAACAAGTTAGTCCGTGCCTATAACATTGACATTACAGGTTTTGCCCCATAATATCTCCTGTATAGAAGATACCCACAGCTGCCCAGTGACATAATGTTTGGCCTAAAGCTATGTTGCAAAAAGGAGAAAGCACATGAAGGAGGCATATGAGTTGGCATCAAGGACAGCCCATTAAGAGCAGAGTAGAGTGAAATAGAGCTATGACAGGAAGATATATGGAACTGATCTCCTGCTGGGAAGCAGAGTGCTGGTGAGAAATTGTGGGAAGCATGGTCCAAAAGAACAGAGACATTGGGAACTACAGAATGCCAAAACAATGGGGTCTTATTCACTAATAATTGTGTAGGTTAGTCATTTGCATAAAACACAACCAAAACTTCTCCATATAAGGTCTTTCCGCACAGCCTTTCCTTTACAGCCTTTCCTCACTCAAACATAGACCACCCCATATGCCGCTCTCTACAGATGCGCTCTCACCAGATCCTTGAGCAATGCCAAGTGTGTCATCCTCAAAACTAGTTAAAACACAACAAAACACATTTTATACAGACCCCGTTTACAAACTGTAATACTATTATCCTGTTAAAATGAAGCAAATTTTGTCAATAATACTTCGCTCCCGTACTCGTACTGATTAAAATTCTGCAATACCAAAAGCTGATACCGCACAGTGTGTGAACAGTGCTGTGTGCAGACAAAGAAACAGACAACAGAACAACAGAGAACAGAATACAGTTATTAGAAATTTAGGATTTCTATATGGCCCTATTCGTACGGGGTTAGCTTTACATGGAGAGGTGGGGTAAAGTAATTATTACCAGTGCATCTAAGTGTTTTTATTCCAGTCCGAATCTCAGTATTCAATTTCAGTAAAGATTACGGCAACTTTTACCTTCTGTAAAAAGGTAAAACAAATAAAATACTTCATGATAATCCTGTGTAAATCGACCAGCTGTAAATATCTACTTAAATATTCCTTCATTTTGAAAACGAAACTTCTGTTAGCTTTAGGTAAGTGCCAATTACCAACAGAATCCAATCAGAATTTAACCCCTTAACTGTCACCCCCATTTTTGAAAATTCACAAGAAAGTGCACTATCCAAACTTATATTATTATAATTCATGAACACTTTTGAATACAGACCTAAGGTTGGTCTCTTTTTTAAAGAAGACAATTAACAGATTATTACAGAAGTGAAATTATTAAAAAAAATTAAAGTATTAAAAAGTTATAGAAGTCTAAATTTACTGTAAAGAAAATGTACTATTTTTCTTTTATTTTATATAAAATAAATATTTTTGAAAATAGTTAAAAATACAAAATTGCTATAAAATTAAAGCCATACGTCTACATAAGTTGTGTTCCAAATTTGAAGTTGATATTTTAAAAATTGAAGTTCATATCCAATTTTGTTTAAGCGTTATACCAAAAACAGCCACCGGGTGTCACCCAAACTCCATTGACATTTTTTTATGCATTTCTGTCACAAATCTATAAATTTCTCTCTCAATATTACATCTATCACAAAAAAGAAATTGAGATTGATAGAAATTGAGACTCAGACCTTTCCAACGATATGTATTTTGTCAAGATTATAAAAAGTTTAGATTCTAAAAGACCGTAATACATTTTGTAATATGACACCCCCCGCTAAGGGGGAGGAGACCACTAAAAACTTTTGAAGTACCATTTCTATGGTAACGCAATGTCCGATTTCAAAACTAGCTTGTTCAGGCAGTGCGAACACAGTCTGCCATGGCGATTTATTTTTACCAGATTTTTCCAGAACATTTCTGTCCATGGAGATGTCTACCATATCAGGTCAATGCTGATTGGAAAATCTCCCTAAACAAGTTAGTCCGTGCCTATAACATTGACATTACAGGTTTTGCCCCATAATATCTCCTGTATAGAAGATACCCACAGCTGCCCAGTGACATAATGTTTGGCCTAAAGTTATGTTGCAAAAAGGAGAAAGCACATGAAGGAGGCATATGAGTTGGCATCAAGGACAGCCCATTAAGAGCAGAGTAGAGTGAAATAGGGCTATGACAGGAAGATATATGGAACTGATCTCCTGCTGGGAAGCAGAGTGCTGGTGAGAAATTGTGGGAAGCATGGTCCAAAAGAACAGAGACATTGGGAACTACAGAATGCCAAAACAATGGGGTCTTATTCACTAATAATTGTGTAGGTTAGTCATTTGCATAAAACACAACCAAAACTTCTCCATATAAGGTCTTTCCGCACAGCCTTTCCTTTACAGCCTTTCCTCACTCAAACATAGACCACCCCATATGCCGCTCTCTACAGATGCGCTCTCACCAGATCCTTGAGCAATGCCAAGTGTGTCATCCTCAAAACTAGTTAAAACACAACAAAACACATTTTATACAGACCCCGTTTACAAACTGTAATACTATTATCCTGTTAAAATGAAGCAAATTTTGTCAATAATACTTCGCTCCCGTACTCGTACTGATTAAAATTCTGCAATACCAAAAGCTGATACCGCACAGTGTGTGAACAGTGCTGTGTGCAGACAAAGAAACAGACAACAGAACAACAGAGAACAGAATACAGTTATTAGAAATTTAGGATTTCTATATGGCCCTATTCGTACGGGGTTAGCTTTACATGGAGAGGTGGGGTAAAGTAATTATTACCAGTGCATCTAAGTGTTTTTATTCCAGTCCGAATCTCAGTAATCAATTTCAGTAAAGATTACGGCGACTTTTACCTTCTGTAAAAAGGTAAAACAAATAAAATACTTCATGATAATCCTGTGTAAATCGACCAGCTGTAAATATCTACTTAAATATTCCTTCATTTTGAAAACGAAACTTCTGTTAGCTTTAGGTAAGTGCCAATTACCAACAGAATCCAATCAGAATTTAACCCCTTAACTGTCACCCCCATTTTTGAAAATTCACAAGAAAGTGCACTATCCAAACTTATATTATTATAATTCATGAACACTTTTGAATACAGACCTAAGGTTGGTCTCTTTTTTAAAGAAGACAATTAACAGATTATTACAGAAGTGAAATTATTTTAAAAAATGAAAGTATTAAAAAGTTATAGAAGTCTAAATTTACTGTAAAGAAAATGTACTATTTTTCTTTTATTTTATATAAAATAAATATTTTTGAAAATAGTTAAAAATACAAAATTGCTATAAAATTAAAGCCATACGTCTACATAAGTTGTGTTCCAAATTTGAAGTTGATATTTTAAAAATTGAAGTTCATATCCAATTTTGTTTAAGCGTTATACCAAAAACAGCCACCGGGTGTCACCCAAACTCCATTGACATTTTTTTATGCATTTCTGTCACAAATCTATAAATTTCTCTCTCAATATTACATCTATCACAAAATAGAAATTGAGATTGATAGAAATTGAGACTCAGACCTTTCCAACGATATGTATTTTGTCAAGATTATAAAAAGTTTAGATTCTAAAAGACCGTAATACATTTTGTAATATGACACCCCCCGCTAAGGGGGAGGAGACCACTAAAAACTTTTGAAGTACCATTTCTATGGTAACGCAATGTCCGATTTCAAAATGGTTTTCGCAGGATAAATTTTGAGATTTTAAGCTTTCAAATGGTATATAACTTATGATGATTACTAAAATATGAGATAGGGAAAAAGGCAACAAAATAAAGACTTTTTGTGACAAAGGTCAGAACTCCTGTTATGATGTAGATTTGTCATAGACTCTTGGTGCACTCTTGTCATAAATTAATCTATTACTGTTCCTACATAATTTGTAACAAAATAAAATGGTAAAATATATATTTAGGAGTCTTAGACCTTTCCAATGATATATAGTTTGTCATGATTATATTAGGATTTAATTGTACTATATTGAAGTAAACTTAGGCATCCCGTTTACGGGACAGAGACATAAATTGTTCAACCTGACTTAACTGAATTATAAGCAATATATTTTAAACATGTTATAAGCAACACAGTAGGCACAGTGACATAGCAGCATCACCTTTTTCTAAAAGCACTTTTAGAAAAAGGTGATTCTGTCCCCAGTACTTTGTTTGACCCACCACCGATATTTCCTCCCGTGTTCTCTGATTTGTTTATTTAGATTTGCGTGAACATTCAGCCAATCACAAGGCGAATCATCTCTTGGGTGCGTCTGTCATGAGCTTCAAATCTCCTGTTGCTCCTGCAATTTCACTTTGCTCTTTTGGTGGTTTGGGGGTAAAATGCACCCCTGAAAAAAATCAGTGGACGATTACGTCCTTTTTCAAACACTGTAAGTATGTGTTATGTCACAATGATACGAATCACATGATAGAATTTCTACATTATTATTTGACCTAATGGGGCATCTACACCCGATGAGATCATGCAAAGTGACAAAAGAACCTGTTAAGAACGATGCATGTGTCGCGTCGCGCCGGATCCAGTGTGTTACATGCTCTCCTACTTGTAAGTCGCTTTGGATAAAACATAACTGATTATTGGGTTATTTTCTCGCGTCACGCTGCTCGCGGCTGGACTAGAATTTTTCTTTCCCAATAAAGAAATGTTGTTTTGTGCCGAATACTTATCATATCTCATCACACTTTATCATATTTTAGTACTTTAATTCATTACAGCTATGTTCTTAACTTTAACTAGTCTGTAGGAAAGGTAGGCTGTGATAGAGAGAGGGGAGGACAAGAAGAACCGCATCTCAATATTATTAACTCGTCGTTGTCTTTAGGTCACGTCCCAAAACAACATTGCATTAACATTGCCAAGTTACAAAACATGTTACCTGTTAGCTAGTTCATGCATTCATGACCTCTAGACTGGACTATTGTAATGCACTGCTATGTAGTTGTCCTGCATCTTCAATAAACAAGCTACAGGTAGTCCAAAATGCAGTGGCTAGAGTCTTTACCAGGTCAAGAAAATATGATCATATTACTTTGCAATGATTTGTATCGTGAAAAGTGCTGTACAAATAAGCTTGAATTGAATTAAACTTGAATATATATTGTAACAGGGTGAAGAATCACAAGGAATCTAAATGAGAGTGGATTTATTGGTGTGGTGGGTGGTAGGGAGAAAGGTCCAGGTAGGTGCTCAGGTGCCGTGAGTGCTCTCTTCCGTCTTCCCAGTGCAGAGGGTCCGTGCAGTGCTCCTGTGGGGCTGGTCGGTCACATGCTGCTGTCTGTGGGAGAAATGAGAGGGCGAGTTAGTGCTCAGTCTCATGGAGAAGTCTCCCAGATGGCAGGGCTTGCGTGGCTTATGTGGCCGCCGCCTGATGAGCTGCAGCTGTGACCGATCAGCCTGTGATGAGGACGGCCAGATGCTCCTCACTCGTTTCCAGGGCGACGCTGATGCAGCTTCGGGATGCTTGTCACCCCCTCCCCCATCCACCCAAGCGTCGTGCTGGCCCTGTTGATGATATGAGACAGTAGGGGAGAGATAGAGGGTGGGTGGGGAGTGACCCCTGACAGACCTGCGAAAGCTGCTCAGATCCGAGAGAGGCCGTCCGCGTTGGCGTTGGCGGCTCCAGCCCGATGACGCACCACAATGTGGAAGTCCTGGAGCGCGAGGAACCATCGGGTCACCCTGCCATTGGTATCCTTGGCATGGGCCATCCACTGAAGGGGTGCGTGGTCCGTGACCAGGGTGAACTTCCGGCCAAGGAGGTAGTAGCGCAGCCAGGGCCTCCTTTTCCACCTCGGCGTAGTTCCTCTCGGCCGGGGTCAGCTTCCTGCTGATATAAATGACAGGATGCTCCTCACCTTCCTGGATCTGTGACAGGACGGCTCCCAGTCCTGTGTCTCGCCAACCCTAAAAAGGCTCGTACCTGGGTCTTGGTTTCGGGTCTCGGACCGGAGCATACCACCTCCACCTTCTTCTTCTGCGGCCGAATGAGACCCCGTCCCACCTGGAACCCCAGGTACTTTGCCTCGGAGAGGGCAAGGTGGCATTTCCCAGGGTTGGCGGTGAGTCCCGCCCTCCGGAGCTCCGAGAGCACCCTCCGTAACCGGTCCAGGTGGTCTTCTCATGCCTCAGAGTGGATCACAACATCGTCCAGATAGGCCGCGGCGTAGGACTGATGGGGCCGCAACAGGATGTCCATCATCCGCTGGAACGTGACGGGTGCCCCGTGGAGGCCAAAGGGAAGGGTCCGGTACTGCCAGTGGCCACTAGGGGTAGAAATTACATTACTCCATTTGCCCTTGTAAAAACTCAAATTATAGGTGCATTCACTATAAACAACATTTATTTAATGTCAAGCATACACAACTTTATTTAAAACGAAAGTGAAATTTGCATGTGTGAAATGCGCTAGGCTAAATTTGTCTCTCTCATTCTGCACCAATACAAATGTGTGCGCACATTGCACATGTTTTGCTTGCTTGATGTTAATTGATACTGCATATGAGTCGCTTTTGAATAAAAGTCGCAGCACATTTCAGATGATAGAAAACACGATTTATATTTCAGAAAATATGTTCATAGCTGTCACAAGATTTATGAGCAGTTTCTTATGGTGTGGTTCACTAGTAGTGATTCATGTTTACGAGTGTTTCTTGTCAGAGGAGACAATCCGTAGGAAGTGGAAGAGCCTCAGGGACACGTTGTTGTTGTTGTTGATGTTTGTGAAGACACTCCTCATGCAATGTCTTTATTTGCACGGAAAACATCCCGCGAGTAACACGATGTGAATATTCACTTCACTTTTTGTGTGCACACACAATTACATTATTACAGGAAAACGTCTTGTGATTATAATATTGAGCAACTGTAATGGAGCAGCGTTAATGTGCTATTAAATTAAAGATGAAATACCATAAAGCAATAAAATGAACAGTGAAAATGTATAAAAGTTTGTACAAAACATTTTGCCGGGTATTATTAAGTGTGAAAATTACTGAAGGAAATATCTATTTGCTAAATAAAGCCAGCTAACATGATTCATATTATTTTGGTTTCTGTACCCAATATTTTTTAAAATTACAAATAAGGTATCGGTATCGCCAAGGACCAAAAATAAAAGTATCGGTAGATTCGTTCTGGAAAAAGTGGTATTGGTGCTTCCCTAATGTGTGTGTGTGTGTATATATTAGTGCTGTCAATCAATTAAAAAATATCTAATTAATCGCACGTTTTTTCTGAAATTAATCACGGTTAATCCCACCTAACATTATTTAAAGGGGTCATGACATGGGTGTTTTGGTTTGTTTTGTTATGTTCTCTTAGGTGCAATTATAATAGTACTATAGTTTTTTGGACGAAACATTAAAAATGTAGTGATTTATGACCTTTTTCTACCCAGTTTCTCATCTTCTGACTCAAACAGTCGGTTTTGGGGGGGTTTTCTGTGAAATGTAGTGAACATACGCGTAAATTAACACTGACGTGACTGGCACGTTTGCAAAAAATACACTGAATTCATTTTTCCCTGACGTCTGGATTTTTCGGCAGCGTATTCAAACATGTTGTTTTTCCACAGCTAGAAATGGCACATCTGCGTGGCATCACAATCTTACTGTAAACAGCTACTTCTTCAGACCCACTCGCTGCACGTTGACTGAACACCTGTGGGCGTGACAACGATGAAATAATGTAAAATTAGGCGCAGTTGTATTGCACTGGAGGCGGTCATATGCAAACGACTGGTGCTAGGTGACGTCACCTTGCCCCATAGGATCCACAACAAGCAGTATTTGGAGCTTGATTAAATAAATGCTTCGTTTATAATGGGGAGGACGTCTTAAGCTATGAAACTTGCAGGAAGCTTTAATGGTACAAAGACCTCTTATATGCCAGAAGATCAAGGCAAATTTGGTTTCTCATGTCATGACCCCTTTAATTTTTATATTTATATAATGGCATCTCTTTTTATGACTGAAGGCCAGTATGTATCACTGATACTAATACTACTGATGTTGTATCTATGAAATTGTTTTGATCTCTAATATTTAACCGTTGACTAGGCATTCAACATTTTTTGAACATTTATTAGACATAAAATAACATCTAATTTATGTTATCTTATAATCTTCACATAAACCCATTATAATAAATGTCATATTTAGCTACATGTGCCCTTCAGCAAGTAGGAAATATACAGAAATTGAATAAAATGATCAAAAGCTAAATTTTAAATTAAATATAGATGAATCCTTACAGCTATAAAAATTATTGATTTGCTCTTTTTTTCTTTTGTTGTTTAATTAACAGACATCACAGCAGATGGGTTATAAGGTTTTTTTGGCTGCTATTTCGTTAAGAGCTGCTGCAGCTGAACATGACACAGACATGCATCTCTTTACCTGTTCTGACCCACCTCAGGTCTTAGGCTACGTCCACACGAAGCCAGAGCTTTCCCTATCCAATCTTTTTTTCCCCCTCATCTCAAGAAATATCTGCGTCCACATGAAACCATGAAACCGACACAAAATGATGTAGTATACATGCCAGACCAGTATGTGGCACTGTAATTCTGCCACAGAGATACACTAAAAACGAAGAAGAGGACTTCAGACTATGCGCATAAACCTTGCGCGCGGTATACAAACGAACATGGAACGATACATTTGTTAATCTGTGTTAATGTTAGTTAATAAAAAGACAATGGTTCAGTGTTTGTTCATGTTTTTGTGTCTGACTAGGGGCGAGACGTGGGCTGATGATGTCATCGTTTCAGAAAATATAAGGATTCGCTGTCCACACGAAAACGCAAGGGTGGCGTTTTCAGCTTTATCCACTCTGGGACCCGGTTTTAAAAAATATCGGTTTCACTCTCCCAAAACACCGGATCCGTGTGGACGAAACGCCTATACGATACAACATTTATGGGTATACAGCTAAACGCGTCTCTGTGTGGACGGGGCCTTAAAGTCTCTACTAATGAGCTGACGAGTTGAATTTGGTGTCTTAGATGAGGGACAGGACAGTTTTGAAAACCATTGCATTTCAGAGACATGTTCTTAAATGTAAATCATATATAACAAATACTAACACCTTCACAGTTTTAAGGCAGCTTTAATTGCCTTTTTGGTAACTTTATGACTTAACTGACAACATAACTATGACATTCCATGCTCATCCTTTCTTTCGTGCTTTGATATGAAATAATACATGCTACAGCGAGCGCCGGCGCATTTGTGCATGCTATTGAATGAGCATGCGCTTTTAGCGCAGTTGCTTTTCGTTTGACTCGAGCCTGGTCCAGAGGTGAAGTTGGAATGCATGCCTAAAGTCTCTTGTTCTATGTGATCGTAAAGATGTTCTGCGTCTAAATAAATGCAATTCTTGTCAAGAAAAAAAGAGACAGAAGCAGCAGTTGTGAGTGGGGTGGCCACCCCTAGCTCCGCCCCTGCGTTTATTTTGTTAAATATTTTTAACGTGTTAAACTGAAAAAATTAATTGCCTGCGTAAAACGCGCTAATTCTGACAGCACTAATATATATATATATATATATATATATATATATATGGTTACACTTTATCTCGATAGTCCATTTTAGACATTCTACCAACTGTAAGTAACTTTGCAACTACATGTCAACTAACTCTCAGAGTATTTGTAGACTGTTAGGTTAGGATTAGTAGAATAAGTTGCTGTACTTGCAAAGTTACTTATAGTCAGTAGAACGTCTGTTGAGTGACCATCAAAATAAAGTGTTAGTAGATATTAATTACTCACCCTCGTGTAAGACCTTCGTTTATCTTCGGAACACAATTTAAGATATTTTTGATGAAATCTGAGGGCTCTCTGACCCTCCCATAGGCAGCAAGGTAACTACCACGTTCAAGGTCCAGAAAAGTACCAAGGTGATCGACAAAGTAGTCCGTGTGACATCAGTGGTTCAACTGTAAAGTTACGAAGCTACGAGAATACTTTTTTGCGCAAAGAAAACAAAAATAACGACTTTATTCCACATTTTCATCTCTACTGCGTCACTTGTGGATGCGCGTTCACGACAGTATCATGATGCGAGCGTGTGGCGGTGCTGACCCAGATCCGGAGTGGTGACGTCATTACGCCGGATCTGGGTCAGCGCCGCCACACGCTCGCGTCATGATACTGTCGTGAACGCGCGTCCACAAGGACCTTTAACGTGGTAGTTCCCTTGCTGTCTATGGGAGGGTCAAAGAGCCCTCAGATTTCATAAAAAATATCTTAAATTGTGATCCGAAGATGAACGAAGGTCTTACACGAGGGTGAGTAATTAATGACAGAATTGTCATTTTTGGGTGAACTAACCCTTTAAGCAGACAGTCTACTAATACTTTAATGACTGTTAGTTGACATGTAGTTGCAAAGTTACTAATAGGTAGTAGAATGCCTAAAGTGGACTATCAAAATAAAGTGTTACCATATCTATATATCTATATCTATAACACTGATTATCTCTTCATCACAACACCTGTTAGTTGGTGGGATATAATAGGCAGCAAGGGAACATTTTGTCCTCAAAGTTGATGTGTTAGAAGCAGGAAAAATAGGCAAGCATAAGGATTTGAGCGAGTTTGACAAGGGCCAAATTGTAATGGCTAGATGACTGGGTCAGAGCATCTTCAAAACTGCAGCTCTTGTGGGGTGTTCCTGGTCTGCAGTGGTCAGTATCTATCAAAAGTGGTCCAAGGAAGGAACAGTGGTGAACTGGCGAAAGGGTCATGGGTGGCCAAGGCTCATTGATGCAAGTGGGGAGTGAAGGCTGACCCGTGTGGTCCGATCCAACAGACGAGTTACTGTTGCTCAAATTGCTCAAGAAGTTGATGCTGGTTCTGATGGAAAGGTGTCAGAATACACAGTGAATTGCAGTTTGTTGCGTATGGGGCTGCATAGCCGCAGACCAGTCAGGGTGCCCATGCTAACCCCTGTTCACTGCCGAAAGTGCCAACAGTGGGCATGTGAGCATCAGAACTGGACCACAGAGCAATGGAAGAAGGTGGCCTGGTCTGTTGAATCACGTTTTCTTTTACATCACGTGGATGGCCGGGTGTATGTGTGCATCGCTTACCTGTGGAACACATGGCACCAGGATCCACTATGGGAAGAAGGCAAGCCAGCGGAGGCAGTGTGATGCTTTGGGCAATGTTTTGCTGTGAAACTTTGGGCCCTGCCATCCATGTGGATGTTTCTTTGACACGTACCTCCTACCTAAGCATTGTTGCAGAACATGTACACCCTTTCATAGAAACAGTATTTCCTGGTGGCTTTGGCCTCTTTCAGCAGGATTATGCACCCTGCCACAAAGCAAAAATGGTTCAGGAATGGTTTGAGGAGCACAACAATGAGTTTGAGGTGTTGACTTGGCCTCCAAATTCCCTAGATCTCAATCCAGTCGAGCATCTGTGGGATGTGCTGAACAAACACAACAACTTAGAGGACATAAAGGATCTGCTGCTAACATCTTGGTGCCAGATACCACAGCACACCTTCAGGGGTCTAGTGGAGTCCATGCCTCGATTGGTCAGGCCTGTTTTGGCAACAAAAGGGGGACCAACACAATATTAGGAAGATGGTCATAATGTTATCGGTATATATAGATCAGAGTGCTTTTTGTGTACGTGTGCTCAATTATGTGTGTTCAGCTGTTCATATGTATTTATTTATTTTTTTCATACATTTAGAATAAATTTAAATACGAAAGTCGTGATTTGTATTTGTTTGTGGAAATGTTCACTTTTATGAGGGATCACATAGATAGTGTTATGCTCCACATGACAAAACATCTTCAGGAGACCCAGCGCGCCCAGCAGTGGCTGTACAGTTCCACCCCAGAGTTCCACCCCGAGTTGATTGGGTCCATGTCCTACCAATATTCAAGACAATATTAATTTGTGTGGGACTAATAATGATATTCACTGCAATGTTAAGTATGATTGTTCAGTATGAAAAAAATATGAAAGTTGCCATGAATTATGTCCATAGACTTCCATCCGACTGCCACAAGAGGTCGCCTCTTCATCATATTGACTCTCACACCACACAGACTGTTACATGTCACTCCGGACTACATTTCCCATCATCCATTGCACTGATTGCGCACAGCTGTAACCAATCACACGCTCACCTGAGAGCTATTACACACATTGTATAACACCTACTCAGATCCTGCTCAAGTCGCAGAGTATTTATCACTCTCCTAGTGTTAGCTGCTTTACCGAGCCATTCTGTGTTTCTGTTTAGTCTCTAGTATTGTTCTGCATTTATCACTCACCTAGTGATAGCTCCTTTACGGAGCCTAGTTTCTAGTTCTAGTTTAGTCTAGTCATTTTGTGTTGCCTTGTTTCCGGTTTCCTTATTCCTGCCTGGGTATCTTGGATTAACCATTGTCTCGCCGCTCGGACTCTGTACCTCGTCTGGGCTATTGCTCATGTTTCTGGATTACCACTCTTGTCAAGCCCTATGGATTCTGTCCGCCGATCGATGACCCACGACAACCCTTAAGAATACTCTTTGTCTTGTCTTATTCATATCTGTTTGCTGATGCATGACCCTGCCTGTGTATGACCATGTCAATGAATAAAGCTTTGCGTATGGATCCGCACGTCTCACGTCTCGTTCGCCCTGTTACAAAAGTAGATATTGTAGTAAAAGATAGTATTGTATGGCTGAAATTGCTGGATTTATGACAGTACTAATCAAAACAATTTTCACAAGAACTGACAGCATGCAATAAAACAATAAATCCACTAATCTCGAGAGAAGTCATCTATGAGGACAAAAGTTTCATTTTTGCATTTGCAAGACCCATGGCCTGGCTGGCTTGAGACATTGGGTTCCTAATAAATGAATAATTGAAAGGGAATACTATAGCATAATCAAATATCCTAATTAAAATAGAACTGAAATTATAATATAATCGGTCTAAACTTTAAAATCATTGGAATTTAGAGTCAGACTAAGCATGGAGCTAGACTCAAATTGAAATTAAAGTAAAAGTGAAATTTACAGAAGCAACCACGCCATTGGATTCTATTGGATTCCATTATTGGGCCAATGGGTGGTCCTTGAAACATACCCCCATGTCTTTCTTTTCTTTTCTTTTATTTAGATTCCTATTATGTGTTCCAAATTCATGATGGCTTTAATGCATAAGACCAATGTCAGTGTAAATGCATAAAACCTTGCTTTATTGTGGAATAATGCTCAAATAGGCATATTAGTATAGCGATCCAGCAGTGGAGCACTCCAGTGGGACTAAGGTTTCAACAAGGATTAGAATCAGGAATAGTGTGTTATGGTGGTAAATTGACATGTGTGCGTGATGTGAGTATATGCCTGTGTAATGTAAAGCAGTGAATGAAATTAAAGGAATCCATCATATTATGGAACTTCATTTAAATGTATAACAATTATAGGTTACACTTTATTTCGATAGTCCACTTTAGAGATTCTACTAACTATAAGTAACTTTGTAACTACATGTCAACTACATGTCAACTAATTCTCATTAATTTGCAACTACATGTCTACTAACTCTCAGAGTAGACTTAGATTAGGTTTAGGGTTACTATAATAAGTTGACAAAGAAAATGTTAGAAGATATTAAGCAGACAGTCTACTAATACTCTACTAACTGCTAGTTGGCATGTAGTTGCAAAGTTACTTACTGTTAATAGAATGTCTAATGTGGACTATCGAAATAAAGTGTTACCCAATTATATTTTCCAAACTGTTTCAAAACACAGAAAATAAAAATGCTGAACTCAATGCAAATCTGTGAAAATGTATATACGTTTTCTTCACTTTTTTTCTCCATTGGCCTGCAGTCCTTCAGTTACTGCATCAGAGACAGCTTTCATCCACAGCCTCTTTCTTTTCAGTCACCATCTCTACAGGCAAACAATGACACACAACTTGCAAATGTGTTGGTGTTTGTTGTGGCAGTGTAAACTAGTCTCAACCTTAGCAAAACCGTTCTATCATTATAGTATATGTTGCTATACTATGGCTTCAATCATGCACAAACATTGTAAAAGAAATGTTTCTGCACACATACACTAATGGAGAATGAACAGTTCTGAACACTGTTGTTTAATTCTTTCATCATTCACACACTGCTGGATTTCTTTAGCACTGTAATTTTGTTTGTAGTGGGAGGAAATCTTTCTCCTCGTTTCTATTGCCTCTCTTCTCTCTTCAGTGGACAAAGACAACTGAGCTTCCTACGAGCCCCCTATGACAATACAAGGCCAAAAGTGCCCATTCCCATTATGCAGTGCCATGTGGACTTGGTAACTATATGCTTTTGTTGTAATTTAACAAAGCATTTATATTTACCAGATTTTTAGAAATATGTTTTGGTTCAAGGTCAGACAATTAAACTCCATAAATCATGGCTTAATTATTCACACAGTGGCAATACCATTAACAGGATTCCTAAAAGAACAGAAAACATTAGTTAAAATGTAAATAACTCTCTCTCTCTCTCTCTCTCTCGTCCCCAGATGATATGAATACTTTCTTTGACAGAGCAGGGCCATGGCCTCAAAATTCAAGGTGAATAACAGTTTAATTTAAAATATAAAGACACAACAAAGCTAGCAAGGGTAATTCATACTTGATTAAATAATAATATGATTAAATAATAATACAATATCTATAAAATAAGTTTGAATAAGTTAAGTTAGAACACCGCGATTGTCCAATCAGTAATCTGTATGTGTGTGTGTGTATTTGAAAAAAGTACTCTGATCAGAATTAGAGAACACTTACAGATACCTCCAAGTTATTAGTGTTAATCTGGTACCTGGTGCTAATTTCCTTAACTATATGACAAACCCTATTTAGCTGTCAGCATTCCTCTAATTTTCTCTGAGATTGCAAGATGGTGGGCTCTTCTGAGGTGACTGAAACCCTGCAACAGCAGGTTGTCCAAATGAGGCCAAAAGGATGACCCTTTCAGCCATTGCACGAGAAGTTGGTCATTCCAAATCGGTGATTTCTTGAATATTACAGCTTTACAATGACACTAATTAATTCAAGTCCCCAAAAATGCTGGTTGTCCATGTCAGACAAATGTACGAGAGAACAGGATCATGCAGAGACTCTCAATGGGGAATCGGTTCAACACTGCAGCTGAAATTGCTTGCCAGTTCAGTGTTGAACAGGGTATGGATCTGTCTCAGCACATTTAAGAGAAGTCGGACTGAAAGCACATTCTGAAGTGACCAAACCTCTCATCAGCAGAAAGAATCAAAAGGCTAGACTCACCTTTGCTGAGGAGCATGTTGTGTGGAGAAAGACGAACTGATCCAAAGTTCACTTTAGTGATGAGAGCAAGTTTAATGTATTTGGGTCAGATAGAAATTTTTTTTATGATATTAAGCAGACAGTCTACTAATACTCTAATGACTGCTAGTTTACATGTAGTTGCAAAGTTACTTACTGTTAGTAGAATGTCTTACCTTAGTAAAGTGTTACCTAAAACATTACTGAGAACACTGTTAGGTCTCCTGAGCTATGAAAGAACAACTTCTGTCTCCAGTATAACACACAACCCTTAATATTTAAAGCATTTTAGCTTATTACTGTAGGATTACTTTTAAATTAAATGAAAAATTAGCCAAACTCAATTGGTATTTAAATTACGCATTAAATATTCACATATTTAGCGACCCACTATGAGTCAACAATATAAACAGATATGTGAGACTGATGTGCCAACCGGTTGGATGTGCATGTGGTGCTAGAATTCTGTTGTGCACATCCACACAGATGTCAGTAATTTAGCTACTCTCTGGGTGCTCCTAGAAATGCATGGCACAATCAGTGCTAGAAGAACAGAACAATATTAAATGGTCATATTCAGAAAGTGAAAAGGTTATCTGCCTTCTACTCTCCTTTTCAAAAGATATGTAAGTGGTCAGTAAAGGTCATTTTACTGCAACACTCAAAGGTACAACTATGTCTAGCCAGTAAGCTGCTCTAAAAGAGCACATAGTGTTACCTTGGCAACATCTTTGGCAAATTGCAGAGACCTGTAATTAAAATAAAATAATAATAAAACACTTTTCTGTTGTCTAAGTTAGGTTTATCTTTGTCTTTAATCAGTTTGACAGAGAAAATTAGACATGAAGGCAAGTAGAAAATTAGATTAGATTATCAGCAAAATGCTCACTTGGAGACAAAAGGCAACACACGTGTGACAGAGGGTAGATGCTATTTTGTGTATAAATAGTGTTTAGGTACTGTTTGCCATGTAAAAGTGCCATGTAAAAACTGAGACCCACTTTGTTTTTTTAGTCTTCAAGGATGGAACACGTTAATGACAATATTAACGTGGTAAAGAAAAGAAATCACTTGCAATCCCAGAAGCAAATAATTATAATAACAACATTACTGAACCAAACGTGTCTTGACCTGCCATTCAAACATCAATCACTCATCCTTCCAGTGAAACTGTCGATCAATAATCACACTGCCTGTGGCAATGTCATCTCCTTTGACAGTACATCACAAACATCATGGCCATGAATGTGCATTGAATCCATTTACAGGAGGTAGTTATATATGACTTGACACAATTCATTGAACCAATTGGTCTGTGTAACAACGTTCGTAGATCGGAAAGAAGGAGGCGGGAACCGGCGAACATTTAAACACAATACTTTAATAAATAAATGCAAAACTAAACTAAAAGACATAAAACATAAAACATAACATAAAATCCAGGCCTGGTCCTCTCATCCTTCACTGTCGTCACTCCTCCTTTTATCCTTCCGGAGCTCCTCTGTGAGACTCGAGACCAGTGTGTGGCGCTGGTGTCCCTCATTATCTTTCACTCCGCCGGCCTCGCTCCACTCATCACAGTCTGCTGTCATGGAAAGACTGATAGTTTTTCTATGACATAAAGACAGTCTCTAAATGTATATGGCATATAATGTATAATTAAATATAATTTAATTTAATAAATTAAATAATTATTATTTTTTTTAATTCATTTGAGCCACTGGAATTGTGTAAACATGAAAAAGAGGCTGGATAGAAAAAACTGAAATGGCCCAGTGGTGCAATACTAAATACCAGAACTCTTGATACTGTTTGGCCAATCAAATTTGAGCAACTACTGTAACTGTGGTGTAATTATTATATTTGTTTTAATATATTTATTTTAATTAATCTGTGCTACGCTGGTTTTGTATGTGTTCAAAGACAAGATGCACAAGACATTACAAGTTAATTTAAGATACAGTGGGGAAAAAAAGTATTTAGTCAGCCACCAATTGTGCAAGTTCTCCCACATAGTTGACCCTGTCCTCCTGTGATAAAGGAACCTTTTAAGAATATAAAGAGAAGGTGACTTTTTATTGACTTTCTAATTCGTGCTTATAAAATGGACAGTTCCGAGCCTTGATTATGATTAGCTGATTATTTCCGCATTGTGCCTAACAAAGCCCCCTGGTCTAAAATCGCTGTAACCCATAGCTTCTTACCACAGGGACTTATTGATTTATTTTTTCGCAGTATACTTTTTTAGGATGACTTCCTTGGTGGTCACACTTTTTTCACATCAAACTGTGTTTTGTACATTTGTACATCAAGCACTGTGACCCCTGAATCTAAAGGTAATTTAAATGAAGGAAATGAGAGAGTGAGGGATGGATAGCATTTTAACAAGCAAGAAATAAATAATGGAAGTCTTTGTTCTTAACTGCCTCAAATTAAGGCCTTGTGAGAAATGACTCCATCTAATTACAAACCACATTTTAACAGCAACAAATAGATCTTGAGTAATGAGAAAATAATTAAAGTTTAATCCACATAATGTGTGAAAAGAATCCTAAGAGTGGTCATGCTGAGAGAGAATTTAAACTTGTTTTATGCCTATCACAGATAGTAAAGGGCTTAAGGACTATGTGTATAATGCTATCAGCCTTGTCATCCACAGGTTTCCAGAGTATTTAGTCAAATGGCTTTGAAAACTGTATATGTTTCAAAAGTTTTAAAATGGTATTTTGTATTTCAGATCACTTATCTGATGTACTGTCCATTCCTGGTTGAAGACAATGTAATTTATAGTGGTATGATAGTATATACCATGGTTCACTACCCAGGTAGCACATGTACGTCTGCAAAATGTCTGTTAAAGATCACTTCATCTGGAAAGCATCTGCTGTGTACAAACATCTGATTGACATCTGTCAGGTGTCAGTTTTACATACATTCTAAATCATATACATTATAAAGACATCTTCTAAACATCTATTTGACATCGGATAGGAAACTTCCTATAGACGTAGAGTATTGCAGATGAGCAAACACTCTAAAAAATACATAAATGCAGACGTCAAATAGACGTCTCTGTGATGCACGTGTGCTATCAGCACTCAAAATATGGTCAGACTACATACATTTGCTGATAAAGGACAATACCTAAACATTTACAATACATTTTACATCCTCTGTCCTTTTGTTTTTCATTGTGCCACCTCTTTTCTATGTCCTTTACTTTCCTTTATGTGTGTGAGCCTTTCTGGAGATTGGAAGAGAAGCAGCCATGCATAGAATTGGCTCATCATGGAAAAGCACCTCATATTTCAAACTGCTTTTAAAAAGAGACACATTTATACATACATGTGCTATCCTGAGAAATACTATTGTACAGGAAGAGTTTGCCCAATTGTAAAGAGCTTGTCAGTTCCATCTAGGAAACACTTTCCTCAATATGGTGCACTTGTTGTAACCCCTCTTTTCCAAAGTCCTCCTTATAATGTGGCTAAACCAGACAGGTTCATCAATCTTCTGTGAGCATTCTGTCTCAAAATGCCCTTTTCAACCCATATTTTCCCCAGGAAGAACTCCTCCTGTGAACTGACGTGTTTTTATATTACGAAATACATTACATTCCATGCCTCTGTAGCATATACTATATCTGCAATCAGACAAACTTTTGTTGTAATACTGTAGTTGAAATTTCTCTGTCACAGAGTAGCATACAGTTCACAAGAGTAAATTATGGTGTTTTGAAGAAGCTAGAAGGTTCCTCTTTGAACTCTATTTTCTCACATAATGGACACTAAGTGCAGAGTAATACTGCTCTGTATTTGTATTTGTATTTGTATTTGTATTAGTATTAGTATTTGTACATCACTACATTGATAGCTTCTAATGAAACCATCTTCTCTTATGTTGCAAATCCTTATGCAATTAATGGAATATATACATTGTATTATTATTATTATTATTATTATTATTGTATAAAGGAGTTTGTTAAAAAATAAATAATTAAATATAAATATAAAAGGAGTTTGTTAAAAAATAAATAATTAAATATAAATATAAAATGGTATATATATGCTTATATATATATTTTTTTTTTCACTCAGAAATGCCATTGAACAGCATATTGCTTCTACTGGGAAGGTCAAGGTATAGCTTCCTCATTTCAAGACCTGTTTGGGGAGTAAATACATTTTCATAAAAGCTATATTTAAGACTAAT
>NW_015506396.1:26385-28188 GCF_001515645.1 Sinocyclocheilus grahami
GCTGGAATGCAAAGTATTCCAGGTAGTGGTGGTCTGCTGTATCCCTAACAACTGTTTTGCCAATTTGTGTGCTGTTACCTGATTTGTATTCCTTATTGGGCGCTAAAACACTTTAGACAGGGCACAATTCATTGTTAGTGAATTCCCCTCTAAATGTTTCTCTTTTTTTCTCCCCTCCACACACGTTGTGACCCCACCAGAAGGTCTCATCAGATGCTAGAACTCCTTGACTGAATAACAAGTGAATAACATGATAAGCAGTGGTAAATTGGACTATTTCCCTTTTGAAGTATGAAAAGATTTGATTTAATAATCTGCTCAGACGTGCTGTCCTCAGACATGGCATTGCTTGTGTGATTGTTACAATGCCATATGTCCCTGTAAATTGAAGGACAAAACAATTTAGCGACAAAAGCAGTGAGACCACAGAGCGAATCCAATCTCTCACACTGATAAATGAGAAGCAAAGACTAATGAATAATCACTCATTTTGTACACTTAATAATAATAAATCGAATTACCCAGGAAGACAAGTTTAATTTAACAAAAAAAATTGAAAAGCAGATGTACAGTTATGTACAGTAAAATGAAGTTCATATGCATGGATATGGTCAAATACTTTGTTTATTCTGTTTCTTTTTGTTGCCAGTTTTAGTAACTTGTTTGTAATTATTATAATTTTATCTGAAATTTATTTGTTTGCTGATCTTTTTTATGCTGAATCTCTGCATGTGTATTCAAACAGTATTTGTTCAATAAAGCTGCTCTGGCAATAGAAAACTAATAAAAACTAAGGTCACTCTTTATTTTAAGGTCCAGTTTTCGCTATTAACAAACCTTTAACTATGACTTTTGCCTCAATAAACTTTGCATCTTATTAATAGTAAGGTAGCTGTTCAGTTTAGGTATTGGATAGGATTAGGGATGTAGAATATGGTTGTCACGAATCCGGTCCATGAACTTCTGTCTGCTAGCCATCAGAGGTCACCCTTTCCATTTTCATTGACTCTCGCACTACACACTGTTGCATATCATCCCGGAATACATATCCCATCATTCATTGCACTGATTGCACACAGCACTGATTGCACACAGCTGTTTCACTAATTGCACACAGCACTGATTGCACACAGCTGTTTCATATTACTCACTCCCTAATTAACACTCACTCTTATCCCTTCCCTCTGGTGAGTATTGTTTAGCGATTATCACTCCCCTAGCGATAGCTACACTACGATGCCCGTTTAGTTTGTTTTAGCCCCATCTTAGTCTTGCCTTGTCTGTGTTCTCGTTCTTGATCTTCACCTGTGTCTCTCGGATTCCTCCTCTCGTCTTCCCCCATTTTTGATACTGTTTGCCCCTGCCTGGACCTTGCCTTGTACCTGGACTTATCCCTCTAGTCGCGCCCCTTTTGATTCTGTTTGCTTATCATTAACCTACGCTAGCCCTAGGACTATTCTTGTGTCTTGCCCGCCATATACCTGTTTGCCACTGTTTGACCCTGTCCTGTGGTTCTGACCTCCTCCGATGTGAATAAAGCTTGCATATGGATCCGCACGTCTAACGTCTTGTCAGCCCCGTAACAGAATCCTCGGCCATATAAGGACCCAGCAGCTTTTCTGAGGAACATTGGCCAGGTATGGACACGGCAAGGAATTTGTTAGCCCTTAGACAGGGCCTGCGATCGCTGGAGAACTATGTTCGCGAATTTTTAGCCATAGCACATTATGCTGATCTACCAGACTGTCTTTTGATAGAGTTTTTTTGTGATGGCCTGAATCAACCTCTACGATCTGAGCTTAG